>NC_053494.1:190329543-190629543 GCF_905171775.1 Rana temporaria | reverse complement strand
CAAGGAACAGAGGCTGATTAAGCCTTAACAAGTTCTGAACTAATAATCAGCTCAGACACCCACTAAATTTGAACATAGCCCCTGGTCATCAGGAGCAGGGCGCTATATAAATATATATATACTGTGGGGCATATTCTTAAATATCTGAGGCAGCGGAACGTATGTCCTTTACGTTACGTCGCCGCAAGTTTAAGTGGCAAGTGCCTGATTCCCAAACCACTTACCTGTAAACTTGCGGCGGCGTCGCGTAAAGTCCACCCACGCAAGCCCTCCTAATTCAAATGATCCTGGTAGGGGGCGTGGATCATTTAAATTAGGCGCGCTCCCGCGCCAATCGTAATGCGCATGGTCCGTCGGGTAAATTACCCGACGTGCATTGCGCTAAATGACGTCTCACGGACGTCATTTGTTTTGACTGTAACGTAAATGGCGTCCAGCGCCATTCACGGACGACTTACGCAAACAACGTTAAATTTTCAAATTTCGACGCGGGATTGACGGCCATACTTAACATTGAGTACGCCACCTAGGGGGCATCTTTATCTTTACGCCTCGTATCGCTTACGGAAACGACGTTAAAACACTACGGCGGGCAAGCGTACGTTAGAGAATCGGCGTGACTAGTCATTTGCATATTCTACGCTGACCGCCACCTAGCGGTCAGCGTAAATATAACAGCCTAAGATACAACGGCGCAGGCCGTCGTATCTTAGGCATGTTTAAGTGTATCTCAGTTTGAGAATACACTTAAACATAGGATCGGACTTACGTGGGCGTATCTGCTGATACGCAGGCGTAAAGTATTTGAGAATATGGCCCTGTATATATATATATATATATATATATATATATATATATAAACTGCCCTAGTCTGTCTATGTATATACTGCCCTAGCCTGTCTATATATACTGCCCTAGCCTGTCTAAATAAACTGCCCTAGCCTGTCTATATATATACTGCCCTAGCCTGTCTAAATAAACTGCCCTAGACTTTCTATATATACTACTCTAGCCTGTCTATATATACTACCCTAGCCTGTCTATATATACTACCCTAGCCTAGAGCCAGCCAGAGAGCGATCACCATGGCTGGACCGTCTGCAGGTCACAGGTGAGTCCCGGTCCAGACACCCTGTCCTCTCCTCCTTTCCGGGAGAGGGGGAGACTGCATGTGTTGCATATAAAAACTGCATTTTTACTTGCACATGATTGGATGATGGAAGTCAGCAGAGCTTCCTTTCATTTACTTAGCTCTGAAGGAACTGCACTTGCAAAAAGCACAGTTTATTTGCCTTTAGTAAATTCACACCATAGAATGCACAGCAATTAGAGAAAATACACTTTGTCAACTTTTGTGCCATTATCTCTTATTTAGTTATTTTATTTATTATTAGTATTTATATAGTGCAGACAATTTACGCAGCGCTTTCAGGCAAAACCTATTGTGCCAATATGGTGATTATTGGGAGGTATGATACACAAGTAATTATGTGGAAGGTAATACAAATGTGTAATAAAGTCCTTAAAGTTCCACAGCAATCACTTGTTTATAGGCTTTCAGGTCCCTCTGTGACTTATCCTACCATTATATTTCACAGTAGGAAGAATGGCTTAGCTATATATAGCTTCATAAATATATACAGTATAATTGCTGCGAGGGTATACAAAACGCTACAGAATCCGCCAGTTCTATCGCGCGGGTCTGCTGGTCATCCAGCCTTTGCTTATGATTCAAGAAAAACGTACAAAGCTAAATAAATCAGATAAATGCAGCCCAGTCCACACATATAAAACCAGTTGATATTTATTTTAATAAGAGACCGGCCGGCGTGATGATGAAACGCTGTGTCTTGTAGCTGAGATTGCCAGATAATGAACCATTTCTGTTTTTATATATTTCAACTGTTCTTTAATAACTCCTCAGTGATCCTCGCAGTGTGAAGACATACAGTTATCCTTTAAACTAAATCCATTATTCCACACCAGTGCATTTCATTTATAAGCTGGAACATTTATTGATGTGGTCGGCAAAAGGCACAGAACCTGTCATTTCGTTTGTGCGGTGGCACGGCGAGGTCACGTGACCGGCTGGTTTATTGCTATCGACAAAACTTTGCAACTTATTCCAGGAGAATGATGGGGAATGAAACCTGATCGTTACTTATTTATACCGGGAAGACACTATGAGAGGGAGTGGATTGTTATCGGGGGAATAAACACATTTTGCTACTGTTGAAGGGTAACTCCACTTTTGAAGGATTTTTTTTTAGCAAACTCTAAAAAATAATATATTATATCGCAGGGTTTGACAAATTTGCTTGGAATCTAGGAGCCAGCTAAAAAAGTTGGGGCCAGAAAGCGCACCCCGTCCCGACGAGATTGCGCGCAGAAGCGAACACATACGTGAGTAGCACCCGCATACGGTGTTCAAACCACACATGTGAGGTATCGCCGCGATTGGTAGAGCGAGAGCAATAATTCTAGCCCTAGACCTCCTCTGTAACTCAAAACATGCAACCTGTAGATTTTTTTAAACGTCGCCTATGAAGATTTTAAAGGGTAAAATTTGTCGGCATTCCACGAGCGGACGCAATTTTGAAGCATGACATGTTGGGTATCAATTTACTGGGCGTAACATTATCTTTCATAGTATTAAAAAAAATGGGGATAACTTTACTGTTGTCTTATTTTTTAATTAAAAAAAGTGTAATTTTTTCCCAAAAAAGTGCGCTTGTAAGACCGCTGCGCAAATACGGCGTGACAGAAAGTATTGCAACGATCGCCATTTTATTCTCTAGGGTGTTAGGATAAAAAATATATATAATGTTTGGGGGTTCTAATTCTAAAAATAGTGAAAAATGACATTAGAATTGCTGTTTAACTTGTAATGCTTAACTTGTAATACCAACGGCCACCACCAGATTGTGCCAGCTCACACATCTGGTGGTAATAACTTGTAATACCAACGGCTCACCACCAGATGGCGCCAGCTCACAAAAAAAAATGCCCACCTTGAATGAATGAATGAATGAAAACTTATATAGCGCAACCTTCCAAGCCAAGTCGCCAGGAAACCATTTCTAGTCGCCATGGCGACCTGGCGCCCGGGATTTGTCGAGCCCTGTTATAGCGTATACAATTGCAACCCCTGGTCATATTGTAATTAAATGCTATTAAAAAATACCTTTCCATTTTAGCCACTTACGGACCGCCCGCTGCAGGAATACGTCTGCTGTTTGAAGAGGAATACCGGGGTTATGGTACCGGCTAGCTAACATAACCCTGGTATACTCTTCTTCAGCGGGCGGTCCGCTACAAGATAAAAGTGGTCTCTGCGGCGGATTCGCCCGCAAGATCACTTTTATTGGCGGCAGGTGCCCTCCGCCGCTTACCGAAGCCGTCGGCAGCGGTGGTGGTAATCGCGTCTGTTCCCCTGCTGTGTGTATGGAGACAAGTGAGGGGAAGATGGCCCCCACTCGTCTCCATATCACGTCAAAATGTCACTTCCGTTTGGTGGGAGTGTCCGAAAATAAAAGAGTATTGGCACAGTATATTAGACTATGTGGAGGAGATAACAGGGGAGAGGATCCCACAAAAAGCTTGGAATGTGCTGTTCCATGGGACTAATAAAACAAGAAAACAATATAAAGAATCTTTGGTCCCTTACCTGCTCAACGCTGCAAAAGCCTTGATTCCAAAAAAGTGGCTCCAAATAGAGAAGCCAACTGTAAAAGAATGGATACAGAGAGTAGAACACATCTCTAAAATGGAGTACTTATGCAGCAGTGATCAGGGAACGGAGGAAAAATATAGACTAACTTGGAAGAAATGGACAGCTTTTAACCACTTAAGCCCCGGACCTTTAGGTAGCTAAATGCCCAGGCCAGGTTTTGCGATTCGGCACTGCGTCGCTTTAACAGACGATTGCGCGGTCGTGCGACGTGGCTCCCAAACAAAATTGACGTCCTTTTTTCCCCACAAATAGAGCTTTCTTTTGGTGGTAATTGATCACCTCTGCGGTTTTTATTTTTTGCGCTATAAACAAAAATAGAGCGACAATTTTGAAAAAAATGCAATATTTTTTACTTTTTGCTATAATAAATATCCCCCAAAAACATATATAATTTTTTTTTCCCTCAGTTTAGGCCGATACGTATTCTTCTACCTATTTTTGGTAAAAAAAAACGCAATAAGCGTTTATCGATTGGTTTGCACAAAATTTATAGCGTTTACAAAATAGGGGATAGTTTTATTATTTTTATTTATTTTTTACTACTAATGGCGGCGATCAGCGATTTTTTTCGTGACTGCGACATTTTGGCGGACACTTCGGACAATTTTTTGGGACCATTGTCATTTTCACAGCAAAAAATGCCTTTCAATTGCATTGTTTATTGTGAAAATGACAGTTGCAGTTTGGGAGTTAACCACAGGGGGCGCTGTAGCAGTTAGGGTTCACCTAGTGTGTGTTTACAACTGTAGGGGGGGTGTGGCTGTAGGTCTGACGTTATCGATCGTGTCTCCCTATAAAAGAGATCACTCGATCGATGCAGCCACCACAGTGAAGCACGGGGAAGCCGTGTTTACATACGGCTCTCCTCGTTCTTCAGCTCCGGGGAGCGATCGCGAGGGGGCGGCTAGATCGCTCCGCGTGGGTTTCCAAACACGGCATGTACCGGGGGGGGTGTCCCGATTGGACCCCCGACCCCGGTAAGTCAGGGACGTACATGTACGCCCATATGCCTGTACGTGCCATTCTGTGGACGTACATATACATGCGGCGGGCGTTAACCGGTTAACAAACAGAGCACTACGCAGTAGCTATGAACAGAAACGGCTTAGGGTCGAGACAACATAAGAAGGCAGAAATGTCAGACCTAGGGAGGGGGGTGGAGAAGGGGGGGTTTCAATTATTATGGATGTTATGTAAAGTACTGTTTGATATGAATATGTATTTTGTATGGAATTAATAATATTTTTTTACAATTCAATAAAATAAATATTAAATAAAAAAAAAAATATGTCACTTCCGCCCATAGGTCTTTAAACAATTTTTTTTTTTTTTTTTTAGAATGAATTTTTTTTTTTTTATTGCATTTTAGTCCAAATATGAAATCAGAGTTTTTTTTTCTAAAACCCAGATCTCATATTTAAAGGGGTTGTAAAGATACATTTTTTTTCCTAAATAGCTTCCTTTACCTTAGTGCAGTTCTCCTTCACTTACCTCATCCTTCCATTTTGCTTTTAAATGTCCTTATTTCTTCTGAGAAATCCTCACTTATAGACGTTACAGACAGAAGAACAGGAAGTGAGGATTTCTCAGAAGAAATAAGGACATTTAAAAGCAAAATGGAAGGATGAGGTAAGTGAAGGAGGACTGCACTAAGGTGAAGGAAGCTATTTAGGAAAAAAAATTGTACCTTTACAACCCCTTTAAGGGGACCTGTCATGTTTTTTTTCTATAATGTTTACATTCCTTGTAATAGGAATAAAAGTGACACAATAAAAAAAAAAAAAAAATGTTTCAATATAAATAAAATAAAGTAAAATAAATTAGATTTTTTTTTTTAAAAGCGCCCCGTCCCGACGAGCTCGCGCGCAGAAGCGAATGCATATGTGAGCAGCGCCTGCATATGAAAATGGTGTTCAAACCACACATGTGAGGTATCACCGCGATCATTAGAGCGAGATCAATAATTCTAGCCCTAGACCTCCTCTGTAACTCAAAACATGCAACATGTAGAATTTTTTAAACATCGCCTATGAAAATTTTTATGGGTAAAAGTTTGTCGCCATTCCACGAGCGGGCGCAACTTTGAAAAAAAAATCGGGTTGACTTTACTGTTGGCTTATTTTTTATTTAAAAAAAGTGTTTTTTTTTCCCCAAAAAAGGCGCTTTTAAACGTACTGTGCTGGCTCCATGATACTGCGTTTTAACTTCTTTTACTGTGATCACATTTATGCAGCGCCTGTATTTGTCCACATTGATGTAAGTGCATTACTTTATTCAATAACATTTTAGCTAAGGATTTTACGCTATATGGCGATTTATTTTTTCTTCTATGACCCTTTATTTGGATGATTGGAGCTTTGGATGCCATATTGGTGCTGCTGTACTCAGGGCCATCTTAATAGAATCATGGGCCCCTAGGCAAAGTAATGCTCTGGGGCCCCTACAATGATGACAGTGCAGGTAAACAGACATCAAGTAGGTAGGAGGCAGACTGTGCATCTATCACTCTCAGTGCCATCATGGGGCCTCCAATTTTGGGGCAGCATGGGTTCAAGGACCAGCTGCTTTGGGGAAAGTGCAGGGACCCCCCATACAGCTGGGGCCCCTGGACAGTGCCCAGGTGTGCCCTCTCATTAAGACAGTCCTGGCTGTACTATCCTGTATGCTGGTTCCTGAGGAATTCAAGTCTCTTCAGTGTTTTTACGTGTTTGGCTCCTTGCTGCTGGCAGAGGGCCCACAATATCTGGTAAGAGTACCCAATCATCCTGTCTGGTGGTGGCTACACATTGGACGGTGAATCTTTTCTTTGAGGGTTTCCTTCTCCAAGGGGTGCAGTGAATCCTTTCCATGGTGGCTCTTCTTTATAAAGGCAGAACATCTGCTTTCCTCCATCTTCAAACTATTCTTCACTGGAAGTCACGTTTCTTTTTTGTTTGGTTATTATTAGTATTTCACATATGCTTTAGGTGCCACTCATTGACCATCATTATTTCACATATTATTATTATTATTATAATCCAGGATTTATATAAGGCAGGGATCCTCAAACTACGGCCCTCTAGCTGTTGTAGAACTACACATCCCATGAGGCATTGTAACACACTGACATTCACAGACATGACTAGGCATGATGGGAATTGTAGTTCCTGAACAACTGGAGGGCCGTAGTTTGAAGACCCATGATATAAGGCTTGGAAACACTCTGGAATGGAGTATTTCCAAGTGTTTCCTAGTATTTTTGAATGGCTTTGATCGTCTCCGGGGCCCCAGCAGCTCTAAATATAAATATTGCTCGTATTGCGAAACACTCGTTAACGGCGTTACTTGCAATCAAAGGTTCCACTGTATTTCACATACACTATAAGTGCCAGTCATTGGCCTGATGATATCATTTGCACTGTCACCTTAATTGTGTGTACATTTACACATATATTCACTTAGCACTGCACTTTATCCCCATTCAGATATCAGGCATCCACTGCAATAAAAATTCTATTTTTGGTGAGATACTCCCAATGAGAACACGCCCAAAGGGATGCAGACCCTGCAATTTTCCTCATTAGAGCCCTGCAGGTGCAGCAGCTGGTTAATAATTAAGAAACCGCTCCCATTAGATTCACTTAGCTTATAGACACAGACAAAAACATAGGGATTTATTCAGAATAACAAAAGGTAGGAATCTGTAACAGAGTTTGTTAAAAATCCTTGTAATGTACATAGATTATGGAAGAATATATACACACATATATAAATACATATATGTATATGGCAGATGATGGACTTTGAAGTTGTAATGGGTTAAAAATGTAATATTTATTGAGAAAGACACATAAGAATCATTGAAAAACATAAAATTCATAAATAAGGACGTTCCTAAGAATGCCATAGGCCCGTACACACGACCGGATCGATCCGCTGGGATTCATCCGCGGATCAGTTCCAGCAGATAGATCCGGTCGTGTGTACGTCCGAGCGGACATTTCCCGGGGGATAAAAATCCAGCCGACGGATTTTCAGCGGATAAAAATTTCTTAGCATGCTAAGAAATCTATCCGCTGGAATCCAGTCCAGCGGACTGATCCGGTCGTCTGTACAGACTCACCGGATCAGTCCGTCTGCTCCCATCCCTCGCATGCGTCGTAATGATTCGACGCATGCGTGGAAGTATTTACCTTCCATGGTCGCGCACGTCGCCGCGGATGTATTCCGCTGGGATTTTGATCTGATGGTGTGTACAGCCATCAGATCAAAATCCGGCAGAGGATTTATCCGCTGGAAACGGTCCGGCGGACCGTTTCCAGCGGAAATCCTCTCGTGTGTACAAGGCCTAAGAATACAAAAACGCTAGCATGATAAAACACCTATTACATATGGGTACAGTACAAAGATAAGAGTGGTGGACTAGAAACCACTTCCTACAGTACCTGTCACCGAGAATGTGTTTCCAGCACGACAGCATCGCGCTGATTCTCGGCGATAGGGTGCCAACATCTCGCACTCGCTGGAATAGAAAAAGCACATTCCAGCGAGCGCGTCATAGAAGCGACGGGGATCTGACTTGGAATCCCGCCAATTCTACTTGCGGCAAAAGGTATGAATCATGAGGGGGAACTCCACGCCAATTTTTTAATAAAAAACTGGTATGGGTTCCCCCCCAGGTGCATACCAGGCCCTTAGGTCTGGTATGGATTGTAAGGAGAACCCCCCTACGCTGAAAAACTGGCGTGACGGTCCTCCCACAATCCATACCAGACCCGTATCCAAAGCACGCCGCCCGGCCTGTCAGGAAAGGAGTGGGGACGAGCGAGCCCCCCCCCTCCTGAGCCGTACCAGGCCGCATGCCCTCAACATGGGGGGGTTGGGTGCTCTGGGGCAGGGGGGCGCACTGCGGACCCTCCACCCCAGAGCACCCTGTCCCCATGTTGATAAGGACAGGGCCTCTTCCCGACAACCCTGGCCGTTGGTTGTCGTGGTCTGCGGGCGGGGGGCTTATCGGAATCTGGGAGCCCCCTTTAATAAGGGGGCCCACAGATACCGGCCCCCCACCCTAGGTGAATGAATATGGGGTCTTCTCCGCTCTATGGGGGTCTTCTCCACTCTCCGGGGGTCTTCTTTCATCTTCCATCTTCTCCGCTCTCCACTGTCGTCTCGGCGCTCCCCGGTTCGTCTCCCGCTTGCTCTCCGGTGCCTTCACCTTCAGGGCTGGCCGCCACTATCTTCGTGTTAGCTCAATTACTAGCGGCGGCGCAGCCCGCTCTTCTTCTGTCTTCTTCTGCCTTCTTCCGATGTTGACACAACGCTTCTTCCCGCTGTAATGTCGGGTGCGTGTCTCGATATATATAGGCCTCTTATGATGTCACAGTCCCATTATGCTCCGGTACCTACCCACGTGGTACCTACCTACAATGAAAAGTGATACATTTTTGGGAGGAAGGTTGGAAAAAATGCTACTGGTGTAAAAAGGAACTGTAGCATTAAAATTGCTTTGCATTATACCCGTGGTAATGTGTACTGATTAGCAGCACAATGCCTGCTTGTAGGTGGGGAGGAGGGTGGTAAAAAGGCAAATCAATGTAGATTTTTACTGCCCCCTGCCTAGGGTGACCACATTTCCAAACTACCATTCAGGGACACCCCACTTCCCAAAAATCAGCTTGTGCTGTAACGAATCACAGCAAAGTGATTGGACACAAGAGGTGGGATTTATGATTTTTCCAATCACAAGCAGGGGGCGGGGACTGTGCTCCTCCAGACATTTCTGGCCAGGACAAGTACTGTCAGTGTGTAAACCAGTGATGTTGCGGCCTTTTTTGGGGGCATCAGATTGGCTCGGGGTGGCTGTGTCAGTTTCATTTTGGGACACTGTATTGTCCTGGAATGAAGGTACCCGGGACAGACCTGCAAAATGCGGGACACATGGTCACCCTACCCCTGCCTGGCTGGCTACCCGTATGAAAGGAGTCTTAGTGCTGCAAAAGCATAAACGGTCTTCTGGTGTCCCTTCTCCTGAAGCCCACAGAAGCAAAATGTCAGTGATGGGATTTATTTCTTACCTTAGCTCAGACCTTTTGCAGAATGTTTCTCTTTCTTTTATTGCAGCCAGAAGTAAAAGTCAGGCTCAGGTATATTAGCTTTTCACTTTTCACATTTATTACTGAATTTGGTGTTCTTTTCCTGGAGTGGTGTGAACAAGATGGGCAATGTGTGTGAGCTGAGTGTGCGTGTGAGTGTGTTTTATTTCCCACCAGGGGAGCCACATGGAACATGTGTAAACATCCAGGAACATGGGGTTAGATGAGATGTCAGTTAGCACATGTTCTATGACCAGAGGCATGCTGGGAGATCCAATCTGGGTCTTGTAAGATTGCTCATTCCTCCACTTTTTATACAAACACTTTTTCCTGTTGCTAATCTCTCCGGAGAGTGTTGTTCCTTTAGTTTACAAAGCATTTAAGTTACCCATCTAGTTTTTACAGATAATACCGATGGCAAGGCTGGCCATTTGTCAGGTTCTTTCTTAAAGCGACACTAAATTCTGGTTTAAAAATAAGAATTCTGTTCAAAGATGTATTCTTAGCACAAAAAAAAAGTTGCTTCTATTCCTCCCAGCTTCTCCAAATCTCTAAATTATTATTATTTTTCTGAATTCCTGTTAGGCCCCATACACACGGGAGGATTTATCCGCGGATACGGTCCAGCGGACCGTTTCCGCAGATAAATCCTCTCGAGGATTTGTGCGGATTTCCATGCGATGGAGTGTACTCACCATCGCATTGAAATCCGCGCCGAAATCCTCTGGCGATGACGTGTCGCGCCGTGGCCGCGATTATGACGCGGCGACGTGCGCGCCGCTGTCATATAAGGAATTCCACGCATGCGTCAAATCATTACGACGCATGCGGGGGATCCCTTCGGACGGATGGATCCGGTGAGTCTATACAGACCAGCGGATCCATCCGTTGGGATGGATTCCAGCGGATAGATTTGTTTAGCATGTCAGCAAATATTTATCTGCTGGAAATCCATCCCGGGGAATAAATATCCGCGGAAACAAATCCGCTGGAGTGTACACACCATAGGATCTATCCGCTGAAACCCATTCGCTGGGATTTTTCAGCGGATGGATTCTATCGTGTGTACGGGGCCTCAGATGGAGGCAACCTTCACTCTCCATGATATGTTGGAGCATTGCCAACCTCTCTTGCCAACCTCTCTTGCTCACTCCCGGAGGGGACTGTGCACTATAGACCAGTGTTTCTAAACCTTCTTTCTGTCAAGGCACCCTTTAAAAATGTGCACAATCTCGAGGTACCCTATTCTAAAATTTAAAAAATAACTCAACTAATGCCGCGTACACACGATCGGAATTTCCGATTTTTCCATCGGTGTTTAGAAATAGAACATTCCGATGTAACATTCCGATGTAAAAAAAAAACAGATTGGAATCCCCATCTGTGTGCAACTCCCACGGAGAAAAAACCCACGCATTCTCAGAATCAAGTCGACGCATGCTCGGAAGCATTGAAATAATTTTTTCTTGGCTCGTCATAGTGTTTTACGTCACCGCACTTTGGACGGTCGGAATTTAGTCTCACAGGGCTAGATCCACAAAGAAATTACGCCGGCGTATCTATTGATACGCCGCGTAATTTCAAAATTCCTGCGTCGTATCTTAGTTTTGAATCCTCAAAACAAGATACGACGGCTTCTGGGTTAGATCCGACAGGTGTACGTCTTCGTACGCCTTCGGATCTAAGATGCAATACTTTGGCGTCCGCTGGATGGTGTTTTCCGTGTCGAGTATGCAAATTAGCAATTTACGATGATCCACGAACGTACGCGCGGCCGTCGCATTTTCTAATGTCGTCTGTAGTCGGCTTTTTCCGGCGTATAGTTAAAGCTGGTATTTTGCGGCGTATAGATAGAATTGCTATGTTAAGTATGGCCGTCGTTCCCGTGTCGAAATTTGAATTTTTTTTTTTTGCGTAAGTCGTCCGTGAATAGGGATGGACGTAACTCACGTCTAAGTTTAAAAATGACGTCATTGCGACGTCATTTCGCGCAAAGCACGGCGGGAAATTTCTGGACGACGCATCCGCATTTCGTTCGGCGCGGGGACGCGCTTCATTTAAATGAAACCCGCCCCCAACCCGCCCAATTTGAAATCCGCCGCCAGAAATACACTACGCCGCCGTAACTTAAGGCGCGAAATCGCTGAGGATTCGAAAATGCGCCAGGTAAGGTACGGCGGCTTAGTGTATCTCTGATACGCTGCGCCGATCTACATGTATGTGGATCTGGCCCATAGTGTGTATGTAAGACTGATGGAAGTCAGCTTCATCGGAATTTCCGGCGGAAAATTCCATCGTATTTTACACCATCGGAAATTCCAATCGTGTGTACACGGCATAATAGTTTTCCATAAAATAGTGTGCAGTGTCATCTGCACAAGTAGGACACCCAACATTAGAGATGATTCATTCTTAACCACTTCAGCAGCGGAGGATTTGTCTGCCCAATGACCAGGCCATTTTTTGCGATTCGCTTTAACTGACAATTGCGTGATCGTGCGACGTGGTTTTCCAAACAAAATTTACGTCATTTTTTCCCCACAAATAGAGCTTTTTTTTGGTGGTATTTGATCACCTCTGTGGGTTTTATTTTTTGCGCTATAAACAAAAAAAGATTAACAATTTTGAAAAGAAAAAGCAATATTTTTAACTTTTTGCTATAATAAATATCCCCCAAAAATATATAAAAAACATTTTTTTTCTCAGTTTAGGCCGATAAGTATTCTTCTTCTACATATTTTTGGTTAAAAAAAATTATAATAAGCGTATATTGATTGGTTTGCGCAAAAGTTATAGCGTTTACAAAATAGGGGATAGCTTTTTATATTTTATTTTTTTATCTGCGATTTTTTTCATGACTGCATTATTGCAGAGGACACATCGGACAATTTTGAATTTTGGGAGCATTGTCATTTATACGGCGATCAGTGCTATAAAAATGCACTGATTACTGTGTAAATGACACTGGCAGGGAAGGGGTTAACCACTAGAGGGCGAGGAAGGGGTTAAA
Organism: Rana temporaria; assembly: GCF_905171775.1. NCBI lineage: Eukaryota > Metazoa > Chordata > Amphibia > Anura > Ranidae > Rana > Rana temporaria. The sequence continues at coordinate 190,616,729 of NC_053494.1, read as the reverse complement.
GTGGAGGTTCACCCGGAAATAAAAACATTTACCCTTAGATTGATGCTCATTTTGTCTAGGGGAATCGGCTAGTTTTTTTTAAATCGAAGCTGTACTTACCGTTTTAGAGAGCGATCTTCTCCGCCGCTTCCGGGTATGGGCTGCGGGACTGGGCGTTCCTATTTTGATTGACAGTCCTCCGACAGGCTTCCGTCGCGTCACGATTTTCCGAAAGTAGCCGAACGTCGGTGCGCAGGCGCAGCATAGAGCCGCACCGACGTTCGGCTTCTTTCGGCTACTCGTGACGCGATGTATGCGACCGTCGGAAGCCTGTCAATCAAAATAGGAACGCCCAGTCCCGAAGACCATACCCGGAAGCGGCGGAGAAGATCGCTCTCTAAAACGGTAAGTACAGCTTCCATTTTAAAACAACTAGCCGATTCCCCTAGACAAAATGAGCATCAATCTAAGGGTAAAAAATTTTTTATGGGTGAACTCCCGCTTTAAGTGTGTCCTAGAGAGTGATTCTAACTGTGTGGGGGATGGGCTACGAGTGACACGACAGTGATCACTGCTCCCGATGACAGGGAGCAGAAGATCAGTGTCCTGTCACAAGGCATAATAGGGTTCTCGTTTACAAAGGCATCTCCCCGTTCTGCCGCTCCGTGACATGATACAGAGTTTAAGGCTGCATTCACACCTCCGTACACAGCGTATTTTGAAGCGAATAGTGTATCTTTTTTTTTTTTTTTAAATCCTTCCCATTGCTGTCAATGGCCGAACGCCAATGTCGACTGAAAAAAAGGGTCCGGGACTTTTTTTCAGGCGTACGGCGTCTATGAGATGTGAACCATCTCCATAGACAGCAATGGGAATTCTCCCCTCTAGTGGCACAAGCGTCCGGCGTTGGGCGTTTTGTCGCCTAGATGTGAATGGGCTCTAAGTTCTTCAATTGTTGAGTTAAAAAAAAAAAAAGAAACTTTTTTAACTTTCATTAATTTAAAATGCAAATAAGCACATCTTTATCTTGCTCCCATTATCCCAATTAATTTTAGACATCACATGATCAATCGAAGTTTAAAAAAAAAAAAAAAGTTGCATTCCATTTTGTTTTAAATGACTTGGAGGCTATTTTCTTTTTACTGTTGTATAAACAAGGAATTGAAGGGTAAAATACTTAAAACTTAATGCCATAGTGCTAATGCGCCTTTTAAATCACGTCAGCAGCGATCACTGCATTATAATTAACAATTTATTGAACCAGCAATAAAATGAACATCACATTACTTCTTAAAGCAGCAGCATAAAATGGCTAATAAATAGCACAAGGCAGACAAATTGCAGAGTAATAGAAATTTTCTAAAGATTTATGGGGTGTGGAAAGATGGATGTGCTATTAGCCAGTCCGCCTCTACTTGACGAAATTCTTTTACAAAGACAGAGTAACCACCGGTGTCAAAGTTCAACCAGCTAAGTGGCTTACCTAAACTTCAGCATATTGCTACTTTACAAGATGCTGATTGCGATACCTCCAAGCAGTCACTTGGCTGGAATCTCTTGCCAGAACATGACACATAGTTGATCTATATAGTAGGAACATATTGTCCAATAAAAGGTAACAGAGCTGATAACAGGAATCCTTTCTTTAGTTATTATTCCTTATTCCAACATTATTAACCACTTCAGCCCCGGAAGAATTTACCCCCTTCCTGACCAGAGCACTTTTTGCGATTCGGCACTGCGTCGCTTTAACTGACAATTGCGCGGTCGTGTGACGTGGCTCCCAAACAAAATTGGTGTCCTTTTTTTCCCACAAATAGAGCTTTCTTTTGGTGGTATTTCATCACCTCTGCGGTTTTTATTTTTTGCGCTATAAACAAAAATAGAGTGACAATTTACTTTTTGCTATAATAAATATCCCCAAAAAATATATAATCCTCAGTTTAGGCCGATATGTATTCTTCTACATATTTTTGGCAAAAAAAATCGCAATAAGCTTATATTGATTGGTTTGCGCAAAAGTCAGCGGCGTATTTCTTCGGCGGCGTAATGTATCCGATTTACGTTACGCCTCCGCAACTTAGACGGGCAAGTGCTGTATTCTCAAAGCACTTGCTCCGTAAGTTGCGGCGGCGTAGCGTAAATCGACCGGCGTAAGCCCGCCTAATTCAAATTTGGATCAGGGGAGCGTGTATTATGTAAAACTACTGTGACCCGACGTGATTGACGTTTTTGCGGAACGGCGCATGCGCCGTCCGTGGAATTTCCCAGTGTGCATTGCTCCAAAGTACGCCGCAAAGGACGTCATTGGTTTCGACGTGAACGTAAATGACGTCCATCCCCATTCACGGACGACTTACGCAAACGACGTAACTTTTTCAAGTTTTGACGCGGGAACGACAGCCATACTTAACATTGGTACGCCGCACTTATGCCTCATATAGCAGGGGTAACATTACGCCGGGAAAAGCCTAACGTAAACATCGTAACTTTACTGTGTCGGCCGCGCGTACGTTTGGGAATTCGCGTATCTTGCTAATTTGCATACTCGACGCGGAATTCGACTAAATCGCCACCTAGCGGTAAAAAAAAAATGTAGTTAAGATCCGACGCCGTAAGAGACTTACGCCTGTCGGATCTAATGGATATCTATGCGTAACTGATTCTAAGAATCAGTCGCATAGATACGACGGGTCGGATTAGGACTTACGATGGCGTACATGGCGGTGCGCTGTCGTAAGTCCTTTCAGAATCTGGTCCATAGCGTCTACAAAATAGTGTAAGTATAAGAAGAAGGTGGGGGATGTCGGAGCTGCATACAGAATTTTTTTTTACCTTTAACGCAGAGAATACATTACAGCACTGCGTCGTTTTAACTGACAATTGCGCGGTCGTGCGACATTGCACTCAAACAAAATTGACATCTATTTTCCCCACAAATACAGCTTGCTTTTGGTGGTATTTGATCACCTCTGCGGTTTTTATTTTTTGCGCCTTAAACAAAGACAGAGCGACAATTTAAAAAAATATATATATATTTTTTACTTTTTGCTATAATAAATATTCCCCAAAAATATAAAAAAAACTTGTTTTTCCCTCAGTTTAGGCCGATACGTATTCTTCTACATATTTTTTGGTAAAAAAAAATCACAATAAGCATATATTGATTGGTTTGTGCAAAAATTAAGGCCCATACACACGATCGGACTTTCCGACAACAGCGGCCCGCGGACAAATGTTCGCTGTGCATGCTCTTAAACTTTCCAACAACAAATGTGTCGGATCATCCGATCGTGGGTTACAAAGTCCATTGGACTGAAATCCAAAGTACAAACACGCATGCTCCGAACCAATGATAAACATCAGACAACAATAGCAGAAGTTGCCCAAAGGGTGGCGGTAAAGAGCTGAAAAAACATGTGATTTGGTGAATGTTGGCTGAAAAAGTTCTGCCGTGTGTATGCATTACAAGTTCACGGCCAACGCCCTTCGAACGAAAATCCACGGAAACGTCCAATGGAAGTCCGATCATGTGTATGAGGCTTTATAGCGTCTACAAAATAGGGGATAGTTTTATGGCATTTTTATTATTATTTTTTTTTTATTAGTAATGACGGCGATCTGCGATTTTTTTTTTATCGTGACTGCGACATTAAAAAAAACCCGCCTTCCCATCCCCCCCAATTCTTGGACTTCGGGCTGAAGCCCCTGGTCTTTTTGCCACCTAGCAACACCCCTGCTTTGGGCCCAATTTGGACATTTTCACTTAGGGTTGTACTATCTTTTTATACATGAATGGCTGTGTGTTGGGTTATTTTGAGGGGGCAGCAAATGTACACTGTTATACAAGCTGTACACTCACTACACAACATTGTAGCAAAGTGACATTTCTTCAGTGTTGTCCTCCTCGCAAAAGCTTTCCACCTTCATGCGAGCTCGCATGGTGAAAAGCTTTTGCGAGCGCGCTCCCGTGATACAGCGGCGGGCATAGCCGCCGACTGTATCACTCGGCCCCGCCCCCGGGTGCGCCGCGTCATCCGCTGTGATTGACAGCAGCGCCAGCCAATGGCTGCGCTGCTATCAATCCGTCCAGCCTAGCCAATCAACGGCCAGGCTGGGAACCGAAGAGGATCACGTGGACGCGCGGGACTTTCGAGGGGTCAGGTAAGAAAAACGGGGGTTCGGGGGGGGGGCGGTACCGTCGGATGTTTTTTCACCTTAATGCATAGGATGCATTAAAGTGAAAAAAATGTTACCTTTACAACCCCTTTAAGCAGAGTTGCTCAGAAGGAGATCTTTCCCATCTCCCCACTGGTACACAGAGCAATAATGCTAATGCAACCAGGGTGATAAGGGTGTGCCCAGGCACACCCAGCACACCCTGCGTGCACGCCTATGCCTGCTGGTATGAATGGACCCTAAAATGTAACTCTACAATCTTTAGATTTACCAACAACTATGGCCCAGATTCTCAAAGGGCTTACGACGGCGCAACGCAATGTACGCCGTCGTAAGTCCTAATCTGGGCCGTCGTATTTATGCGACTGATTCTTAGAATCAGTTACGCATAGATAACCATTAGATCCGACAGGCGTAAGGCTCTTACGCTGTCGGATCTTAAATCCAATTTTTTTTTTGCCGCTAGGTGTCGCCTCCGGCGTTTTCACGTTCAGTATGCAAATTAGCAAAATACGCGAATTCCCGAACGTACGCGCGGTCGACGCAGTGAAGTTACGACGTTTACGTTAGATTTGCAATGCGTAAAGTTGCCCCTTCTATATGAGGGGCAACCAATGTTAAGTATGGGCGTTGTTCCCACGTCGAAATGTTAAAATTTACGTTATTTGCGTAAGGCGTCCATAAATGGGGCTGGACGCCATTTACATTCACGTCGAAACCAATGACGTCCTTGCGACGTCATTTAGCGCAATTCACATCAGGAAATTTTAGGGACGGCGCATGCACATTACGTTCGGCGCAGGAACGCGCCTAATTTAAATGCTATACGCCCCCTACCCGCCTAATTTGAATTAGGCGGGTTTGCGCCGGGTGATTTATGCCGCCGCAACTTTACAGGCAAGTTCTTTGTGAATAAAGCACTTGCCTGTAAAACTTGCGCGGCGTAACGTAAATGACATATGTTACACCGCCGCAGTTTTACGCCCAGAAACGAGAATCTGGGCCTATGTATTTTGAGAGGGCTGTCTGATTGGATACAAATTGATTGGATCGTTTCGGTAGCTCTTCATATGGTTTTGGTAAATGTCACATTGTAACTTTTATAGTGAGCTATAGAAAAGATTTCCTTTAAAAAATACAGCAGAATAGGGAAAAGTTTTTTGTACATTTGGAGGAGTAGAGATGAAACAGATGAAGGGCGAACAGGTGGCCATCGCCGTCTGACAGAATGACGCGGTCCCGCTGCCGCGCAATCGCTTCCTAACCTGCCACAGACCTTGTCACAACCCCTCAGCAGAGGCAGGTAATATCGCTGCCGACAGATGTTACAATGTATCCAGCTGTGAGTTCCATAGAACTCCGAGACTCTTTCCTCTCCTCGCACTCTTCCCCCGATGGCTCCGGCTCCCACTTTCATGTCGCTGGCTTGTTAAATCATTGGGCGGCATGCCAGCTATTAATGGATTGCAAAGAGCAGCTGGAAAAACATGGCGAGGCTTCCATCCCCGGTGACAGCGCTGCCACATGTAAATTAAATAATATTTTTTGATATGTAACAGCCACATCATAAAATGTAGTGTGAGTGACAAGAAAGTACATGTAAGGATTTTTTTTTACAGGTTTTAAAGAGATGCTATTAATTAACAATATTATCACCGGGTATTGATTTCTACATTAGCCTTTCTAGTTAGTGCGATGCACAAGATGTACAAAAGGCCTTTCAATAAAGAAGGTGGCTGGGTCCTAATCTAACATCACAGGACACTGTTTCTATAACTAGGGTGAGGTGACACAAAATACCCACTGACACCAAATCTTTGAGTTGGAAAGGCTTTGAGGTCACATGACTCGAATTCCGCTCAAGCTTGGCTTGCATACACACGGTCACACAAAAGTTCTCTGAACTTTCGACCATCAAGAACACGGTGACGTACACTGAACAACATTTATTTCAATGCTTCCAAGCATGCGTCAAATTGTTTCCGAACATGTGTCGGAATTTTGCGCGTCGGAATTGCTACAGATGATCGGATTTTCCGATAGGAATTTTTTTTCGGCGGAAAATTTGAGAACCAGCTCTCAATCTTTTGCTGGCGGAAATTCCGACAGCAAAAGTCCGATGGAGCATACGCACGGTCGTAATTATCGTTCAAAAGCTCACATTGGACTTTTGCTGTCGGAATTTCCGATCGTGTGTACGGGGCATTAGGGACACCTAGGGAAGGATAAGAAACCAAGGTAGAAGGACACATGATTGGTATGAACGGAGCACTATGGTTGTGTACACACAGTTGGGTTTTATAGCACGTTACTACAGTGCAATCATGTATATAGGCCCTTCAAGTTAGAGAAGATGGTTTGACCTTGCTGTGCCATGCCATGGTGTGAAAATGGAAAATTGAATATTTAACGTCATGTAATTTTCCATTCCCGGGGCCTATCGATGGCCTATACACATGTGGGCGGTGGAACCAACCATGTGTAGAAGTGGCTGGTAGCAATTTTTTTTTGGGTGGGGCAGCAAACAGTGAACCCACAGCAACACGGAGCACTTAGCACTTACCACCACATCTATGGCAGGTAGCGATTTACCCAGGCGACCGGCAGCGGGCATCACGAGTAATTTCCCCTTCCCCTGCTCTTCTCCATGGCATCAAGGCAGCTTCCAGCGGCTTACAACTCCTCTCTCCTCCTTGGCACCCAAGCGCTTCTCCTTTCGGACAATCGGGAAAAGGGGCCTCAGACCCGCTTCCCGATTGGCCAGGAGGAGAATCAGTGTGAAAATAGTGAATATTCATTGGCTATTGTCACACAACTGGGTGGGCTTGGTTCGCAGTGCCCACCCGTGAGCCTTTAAACCCCCGCCCGTGAGCCTTTAAACCCTGTCCGTGAGCCCTTAATGGATGGGCCACCCTTTGACCATGTGTATGCTGTCATGTAAATGGAAAATTGAATACTTACCTTTTTGTAATTTTCTATTACTGGTGCCAATCTATGGCAGCATACACATGTGGGCGAAGGAACCAACCATGTTTATGCTGTCATGTAGAAGTAAAAGGAGTCTCAGAAGCTACACATTACACCAAACCCTCATGTAAAGAGTGGAAGCAGCCTCAGCTTAGACTTCATCCAGGCCATACCCCCCAACATGTTTTGCCTGCCCTGACTAAGCCCCATGGGCAGGGAAAAACATGTTGGGGGCTGAGGGTTTTTGTGTGATGTGAAGCTCCCGATACTTATTTTCCTTCTTCACTGACTTCTATGTAGCGGAGACCAGGGCCGATCCTAGGCACGGTGCACAGGGTGCATTGCACCCAGGCGCCTGCAGATGTGGGGGCACCAAACATCTGACAGACTCTCTAACAGAAGCCCTCTCTGTGTCCTCTTCTTGTATTTTGTTTATTGTTAAGAGATCGTGTAAGGATCCCAGGTTAATGAAGACTTTGTGGGGGAGCATCTCTGTGGTTGAGTCGTTGCCATAGAAACATTTGTAAAGGGGAGGAGTTAGTAACATGACGATGCCCATGTGGGGGCACCAGAAATATTTCTGCACCCAGGCGCCTGTGACCCTAGGATCGGCCCTGGCGGAGACAAGCTCTTTCCCTGCTTGCACTCCCAGCGGTTGTCAGCATATAAGGACCTACTAGAACCTGAAGCAGCACCCTCAATTTATTTGTATGCTGCCATGTAGGCACCAAGAAAATGTAAAATGAAATACTTACCTTTCCATAATTTTAATTTCTGGTGCATCGGGTGAACGAAAAAAACTGAGGAGCTCATTGTACTAACTATCCGATCTCCTTGCTGAGCTGTTCTCACGGGGGGCTAATATTGTGTTCTCACAGGGGGGCGGGGGGCGGTGCGGGGGGGCTGCCCCACCCCCCAGAACACACCGGTCAGTTCTAGCAGCCATAGGCTGAGAGCACTGATTGGATGCCGATTGGCTGGTGTTCTTCTGGCATGCCCCTTCGACAGAAGACAGACGTTCATCCCGCTTCTGTCAGACAGGCAATCATACACATGGGCCAAATGCCAGCCAACTTCTGTTGAATCGGCTGATACTGGCCAATGTTAGGCCTGTGTGTATCAGGCTTAAGCCAGGGGGCTGATGAACATTCGTTTTTGTGGCAAAGAAATGCTGAAAAACGTTCTGTTAATAAAAATGGGCAAGAAATGCCTTTTTAAAAGAAGATTTAAGTGAGTGCTCTAGCATTTGAAGCTGGTTCCCACAGTCCAAAAAAAAAAAAAATGTATTTTATAAAATAACTTTTTGGACAATTGTTGTTACATGGGATGATTGATTATAAAAAAAAGACCTGTCAAGAGAGAAATATATAGCATGCCATTGCTGACCCCTTTAGAAAATACAGGTTTCCTAGGTTTTATGCGACTCCCATAATGCAATCTTCAGTGCACTTCAAACCTTACTTGTTCTGTGGTTCCATTTTTTTTTTATTGAGTACCAAAAATGCGAATTTTCCACTTGATAAAGTGTTACCAGGGTCTGCTGTTAGGCCCCGTACTCACGACCAAACATGTCTGCTGAAACTGGTCCGCGGACCAGTTTCAGCAGACATGTTTGGCCGTGTGTAGGCCCGAGCGGACCATTTTCGGGCGGATCGGACAGGTTTCCAGCGGACAACTGTTTCCTGGACTTGCTTTAAAACAGTCCGCTGGAAACCTACCGTACATGTCCTGCCGCCCGCCATCCCTCGCATGCGTCGAATGACTTCGGACACGCCCCGCGTATTGTTTACGCGCGGACCTCTGTTCAATGGTGTGTACAGCCATCGAACAGAGGTCCCCGGGCAGACATGTCCGATGAAAACGGTCCGCGGACCGGTTTCATCGGACATGTCTGCTCGTGAGTACTCGGCCTTAGGATTTCTAAAGTGCCTTTGGGATTATTAAACCTGCACACACATGCTAGAGATACTTTAGATAGCAGCCAATTCATTTACCATATGGGAGAAACGCCACATAAGCGCAGGGAGACAAACTGCATGTACAGTAGATAGTGACCTGGGCAGGATTTGAACCAAAGACACCAGTGCTGCAAGGCATTAATGATAACCACTAAATCCCTTTACACTGACTCAATAACCACTCAATAACTTCCTACCTGCTCTTCTTCAAGAAAAAGTGTGATAAGGGATACATCAAATTAGACATGTGCACTGCGGAAAAATGTGTTAGTTTTTGTTTTATTTGTTTTATTTATTTATTTTCGTTTTTCGGGATGATTGAAAAAAATTGGAAATAAAAAAAAAAAAACGGAAATTCGGAAATTCTAACATAATCTGAAATTCAAACAAAATCGGAAATTCGGAAATTTAGTAAAAAATCGGAAATTAAAATTCCGAAAATTCGAAAATCAGAAATAATAACTACAGGTAACTAATAATAACAACTTAACTATTACTAACTATTAAATTATAGATATTGGAATTTCCTTTCAAATTTCGCTGTTAGTGAACGAAACTAATACAAATTTGAAAAAAAAAAAAAAGAAATTTAAAAAAAATCTGGAATTAAAAAAACCAAAAATTCGAAAATCTGAAATAATAGCTAACTAATAATAACTTAAAGGGTCACTAAAGGAATTTTTTTTTTTTAGCTAAATAGCTTCCTTTACCTTACTGCAGTCCTGGTTTCATGTCCTCATTGTTTGTTTTTGCTCTGATGTTGCTGTAATTCTTCTCTGTTCTGGACACTTCCTGGTTGCCTGTTTCCTGATGACCACAGTACTGGGAGATTCTAGTTTTATTTTCCAAACCATTACTGCTCTATGGCTCTGTCTAGCACAGAGGCAGGATAACATGCAAAAACGAAACTAGATGCAAAAACGAAACTAGAGGTACATTATATGATTGATTTTTATCTATTTTTAATCAATTTGAAAAGGAATCAGTTAACTATTATGTCTCTATACCCTGTAAACAGTCATTTCAGCAAAAACATTTTTTTCCTTTACAACTCCTTTAACTATTACTAACTATTACATTTTAGGTATTAGAATTTCCTTTCAAATTTGGCTGCTAGTGAACGTAACAAATACAAATTTATCCGAAGCTACGAATTATCCGAAATAACAAATTCCGCATCTAAACAAATGGAACAAATAATACATAATAATAATAATAAAACGTTTTTATTATTATTATCATTGTAAGTTATTATCATTAATTTGTTACGTTCCATTCGTTTAGATACGGCATTCATTATTTCGGATAATTCCTATTTTTGGATAAATTTGTATTCGTTACATTCACTAACAGCCAAAGTTGAAAGGTAATTCCAATACCTATAATTTATTACCTAATAATAGTTAATTATGTCTGGTTTTCAAATTTTCGGGTTTTCAAAATCCAGAATTTCAGAATTTCCGATTTTCTTCTAATTTCATTTTTTTTTTTCGAATTTACGAATTTCATATTTTTTCAAATTTCAGATGTCTTTTTTTAATTTACGATTTTTTTGGAATTTACCATTTTTTTAATTTCCGAATTTTCGAATATTCGGAAAACTTTGTTAAACAGGTTTTCGTTCATTTAGATTAAAGTAAAACAGGGAGCCTAGGTTCACACTGCTGCGAATTCAAAATCGCGGTAAAATGCGCGATTTTACCGCGATTTCGCTGCGATTTTGCTGCGATTTTGCCGCGATTTGCCGCGATTTCGGGCGCAATTTAATGTAAATCGCGGCCGAAATCCCAAAAAGTAGTACAGGAACTACTTTTTGAAATCGCAGATGCGGAGTCGCACTGATTAGGACAGTGCCATTGCCGACAATTGCCGCCGATTTGAGATGCGATTTGACATGTCAAATCGCATCTCAAATCGTTCCAAATCGTACCCAGTGTGAACCAGGGCTAAAACGAATTCGGAAGAAACAAATTGCACATGTCTACATTAAATTGCTTAAAGCGGAGCTCCGCTCAAAAGGGGAAGCTCCACTTGTTTGCACCCCCCCCTTACTGCCACATTTTCACACTATTTTGGGGGGGGGGGGTGGTAGCAGGTACCTGGTCTTGACATGTACCCACTCCCACTTCCGGGTCAGATTGCCGCGGCAATCTACAAGGATGTTTAGCCCCTCCTCCGCCCCCCATAGCCTTCTGGAACACACACAGATCCCAGAAGACAAGGACCATTCACAAAGCGCAATGTGACTCGCACATGAACTGTAGGAAACCTTTCCCTTACTAGAGATGCCAGTGTCTGAATCGGTTCAGGTGAGAACATCGCTGGATCCCTGGACAGGTAAGTGTCCTCATATTAAAAGTTAGCAGCTACATTATTTGTAGCTGCTGACTTTTTTTAGTGGGGGGGGGGGAGCCGTAAACCCTCAGTTTTTTAAGCACTTTCAGAAGCTGATTTTAAAAGAGAAATTCAGGGTATTTATTTTTTGGCTTAAAATCATACTTGCCTAGGTGGATGCAGCATTGGTCCTGCTGCTTCTGTCCCCCATCGGCTCTAAGGCCCCGTACACACAACCGAGTTTCTCGGCAGAATTCAGCCAGAAACTCGATCGGAGCCGTATTCTGCCGAGAAACCCGGTCGTCTGTACACTTTTGGCCGAGGAAACCGACGAGGATCTCGTCGGGCCAAATAGAGAACATGTTCTCTATTTCCTCGTTGTTCAATGGGAAATTTTGGCTGGCCGAGATCCTCGGCGGCTTCACAAGGAACTCGACGAGCAAAACGATGGGTTTTGACCGTCGGGTTTCTCGGACGTGTGTACGGGGCCTCAGACTGAGAACCAAGGGATCAAACACCGCCAATCGCTTGGTTCTCAGAGCTCCGTGAGTAGAGAGCTGGTGACTGTTAATGTAGTTCTATCCCTGCAGGAGCTGTTGGTAAATGATGAGTCCTCCTATCGTTTTCAGTGATGACCCGCCCTAGTACTACCAGACAATACAACGAAACACCAATAGCAATTAATGAGCTTTATTAAGGCAATAAGTGCTTGAGAAATGGGTTACACTGGATTTTGATTAGTGATTGCAGACGTTCTAAGACAAAAGTACAATGCAATGACACAATCAGATGAATAAAGTTGGCATTTGCGCTACTTGTTGGTGATATGTAAAACACACTAGGCAAATGGAGACCAATACTGCAGACAGTGGAAGTAAATATCCCTTTTATAGAGTAAAAGAGATGAGACTGTGGGGCCTGACTGCAATTTTTATGACTGTATCTACAGTAACCATGGGCCAGTGGGAAAATCTGTCACAAAGTCTGCCGGTGTTGGGGCCCTTTAAACTGTAATGGTAGAGCGCCCACTCTTCCAGGTAAGATGCTTGTAATCTTCAAAGGGTATATCTTTGCAAGGTGTCAGACAATAGCGGATGAGGTGGCCCCCTTTCAAATAAGCTCCACCAAGTGCAGCAATGTCTCCAACAGGTGTGTTCACAGCTTATCACAGAAAAGAGGGGGGGGGGGGCTACTGATCACTGCACTTGGTGGAAAAATCACAATCTTTTATTGAATCTCAAAAATGTACAAATCGAGCCAGCGCATTTTGGGGGAATTGCAACCCCTTCTTCAGTGCCGCTAGTACGTGCAAACGGAGATGGTTGGGCTCCGCAGTGGTACCTGGATTTCTAGTGCAAGCAGATGTCTGCTTTCAAATGCAGAAGCAGCTTGAAGAAGGGTGATGCAAATTTTTCACATTTCACATTTAATAAAAGACTATGATTCGCCCACCAAGTGTAGCATGACATCGGGCTCTCCTCCCCTTCAGCCAATCAGAGGAAGCCTTGTATTCATTGATTAAATACAAGGCCTTCTGTGACTGGATGATCAGCACTCAGCCTGACTCAATTTAAAGTAAAATTAAACAAGAAGTTAACTTTATCCAGAAGACTCGATCCATGTGAGGCTCACTTAAATAGACTGGGGCAGATTCACGTACCTCCGCGCATCTACCTCCGCGCATCTAAGATACACTACACCGCCGTAACTTATTAATTTTTTTTTCGAATCCTCAAAGAATTCGCGCCGTAAGTTACGGCGACGTAGTGTATCTTTGGTGGCGTAAGGGCACGGAATTCAAATGGATGTAATGGGGGCGTGTTTTATGTAAATACGTCGTGACCCGCCGTCCGTGGGGGTATCCCAGTGGGCATGCTCGAAATTAAACCGGAACAAGCCAATGCTTACGACGGTGACGTCATTTTACGCAAATCCCTATTCGCGAACAACTTACGCAAACGACGTAAAAAATTCTAATTTCGACACGGGAACGACGGCCATACTTAACATTGAGTACGCCACCATATAGAAGCTTTAACTATACGCCGGAAAAAGCCAAACGCAAACAACGTAAAAAAATGCGCCGGCCGGACGTACGTTGGTGGATCGCTGTAACTAGCTAATTTGCATACTCGACGCGGAATTCGACGGAAACGACACCTAGTGGCCGGCGGAAAAAATGCACCTAAGATCCGACGCCTGTGGGATCGATCCCAGATGCCGTTGTACCTTGTTTTGTAGATATAAAACAAAGATACGACGTGGGAAATTTAAAATTACGCCGGCGTATCAATAGATACGTAATTCTTTTGTGGATCTGCCCCACTGTTTTTGTGGGTTTTTTTCCGCTGACTCACTAGCATCAGTAGTTTCTGAATCTTTGACCTGGAATAAGTATGCAGATTAGGAAAGTCAGAGAAAAGGCAGAAGCCATTATCTGCGTTCTTGTTACAGAACAGGGACTGAAGGCAGCAAAAGAAGAATGTCAGAATGAACTTCAACCTCTGAACATGCTAGCTTCTTGACTGCGATGCTAATCCTTTTGCTTCAATACTGTGAATGGTTGACCTGCATTAACAAGTATGCAGAATAGGAGATCTGACTTTTTTTTTTACTTTTCTGGAACGCATATTTGTTCCAGATCAGTGACTTAAAGCTATTGATGTCAGCGACAGCGAGGGAACTAGCATTTCCAGAAAGTGCCTCCATAGTCCTGGTTTCAGAACTGACAATCTGCACATTTGTTCAGGGTCAGCGATTCAGAAAATATAGAAAGACTGCAAGATTCTCTGTTAACCACTGGAGGTCACTGCTTTCTTCAGCAGCAGAACCAGCATTCTGCAATCCATTACCTTCCTGTATTTTACTTATATAGCACCAATGTATAGAATTCGCATCACCAGCTTTCCCCAAAAGCAAAGCTCCCAACTGTCCCTGATTTGGAGGGACTGTCCCTGATCTAAAGCAATGTCCCTCTGTCCCTCCTTCCTCCTCATTTGTCCCTCATTTTGCTCTGATCTATATAGATGTATATAAAATGCACTTTTTATCTATCAAAAAGTGTTTTCCAGCGCGAAACCTTTCATCTGATTTCTAAATTGCTGCATTTGTAAATTCCAAATGCCAATATAAAGGAATAGTAGTGGTAAAAAAAAAAAAAACACTTGTGGGTTTAACCATACCTCCCAACAAGCACGGATTCTGCGAGATTTTCCCGCACTGACTGCATATTCCTGCAGTCCCGCAAAAGGGTTAAATTTCCCGCACTGAGAGGATCCGAGCTCCCCCCCCCCCCCGCTCCAGTACTGTAGGAGGAGGCGGGCGGAGCTGAATGGGCAGTACTGCTGGAGGAGGCGCGTGGAGCTGAATGGCAGCCTATAGGAGGAGGTGGGCGGAGCTGAACGGCAGCCGTACTATTTGAGGAGGCAGGCGGAGCTGAACGACAGCCGTACTATTGGAGGAGGTGGGCGTAGCTGAATGGGCAGTACTGCTGGCGGAGGAACCGTAGCGGCACGTCGACGACTGCTGAGGGAGGAGACATTCTGTACAAAAGTGAGAGGCATCCACTTCGTCCCCCCCCCCCCCGCTCAACAAACAACTTCGACCCCCCGCTCAACAACTTAGATTCATACCCCCCCCCCCCCCCCCCCGCTCAACAACTGTCCTGCAGTGGACTTTTTAAATGTTGGGAGGTATGGTTTAATCAATATTGTTTTTGTTGTACAATTATCCTGTAAAGGGGTGTGTCCTATGCCTGCATACTTTTTCTGATAGGTGTCCCTCATTCCCATCTCAAAATGTTGGGAGGTATGCCAAAGGGGAATGGTCGGTCTGGTCATAAGTCGGGTATTGACCTTTGTTTTTAAAAAGCTTGGAAACCTACAGCCATGGCCAAACCTTTTGAGAATGACACAAATATTAATTTTCACAAAGTCTCCTGCCTCAGTTTTTATGATGGCAATGTTATGAAGAGTGATCAATTAATTGCAAAGTCCCTCTTTGCTATGAAAATGTACTTAATTCCATAAAAAAACATTTCCACTGCATTTGAGAAGGAGGATTTAGGGCGCCCAAGAAGGTCCAGCAAGCGGCAGGACCGTCTCCTACAGTAGATTCAGCTGCGGGATCGGGGCACCACCAGTGCAGAGCATGCTCAGGAATGGCAGCAGGCGCGTGTGAGTACATCTGCACACACACAGTGAGGAGAAGACTTTTGGATGGCCTGGTGTCAAGAAGGGCAGAAAAGAAGCCACTTCTCTCCAGGAAAACATCAGGGAGGGAATGATATTCTGCAAAAGGTACTGGGATTGGACTGCTAGGGTAAAGTAATTTTCTCTCATGAATCCTCTTTCCGAAAACAAGCCATGTTTGCTAGATGCATCTGGGGTGGCATTAAAGCGAAGGTCCGGCGTTAAAAAAATTAAAATAAAGAGTCAGCAGCTACAAACACTGTGGCTGCTGACTTTTAACAAGCACGCTTACCTGTCCAGGTTGCCGGCGATGTCGGCCGCCCAAGGCCAATCTGTCCCTGGGACCGTGTCTCGGCACCGCCATCCTCACTAAGGGAAACAGGCAGTGAAGCCTTATGCCGCGTACACACGGGCAAACATGTACGATGAAACCGGTCCGCCGGACCGTTTTCACCGTACATGTCTGCCCGGGGATTTCTGTACGATGGCTGCACTAACCATCGTACAGAAATCCGCGCGTAAACAATACGCGGGGCGTGTCCGCTCCGTCGCCGCGACGATGACGCGGCGACGTGGGCGGCCCTGCCAGTTAAATGCTTCCACGCATGCGTCGAAGTCATTTGATGCATGCAAGGGATGGCGGGCGCTCGGACATGTACGGTAGGTCTGTACAGACGACCGAACATGTCCGGGCGGGCAGGATTCCAGCGGGCTGTTTTAAAACAAGTCCAGAAATATTTGCCCGCTGGGAAAAGGCCCAGCGGGCAAATGTTTGCTGGAATCCTGCACGCTCGGGCCTACACACGACCGAACATGTCTGCTGAAACTGGTCCACGGACCAGTTTCAGCAGACATGTTCGGTCGTCTGTACGGGGCCTAACGGCTTCACTGCCCATTTCCTACTGCGCATGCGCGAGTCGCGTGGCTCTTTGTGAATGGGCACACCGTCCTGTGTGTCCCAGAAGGCAGCGCGCCTCAATTTTTCAGGAGGCAACGTAAGGAGGAGAACACAGAGCCTCACAGCGGACGAGGAAGAGGCAGGGGCCCCGAACGCTGTTTTCTGGGGTTCCCCAGCGGCTCTCTCGGCTTCTCCCCACATCAGATAACCCCCTCTGAGAAGCTCTCTCCCAAGGGGGTTACCTTACGGGCGCGCTTCCGAGTCCTGCATTCTGCTGAACGCAAGACTCTGCCCCGCCCCCTGACGCCCGCGTCATTGGATTTGATTGACGGCAGCGGGAGCCAATGGCTGCGCTGCTATCAATCTATCCAATGAAGAGCAGAGAACCCCAGGCAAAGATCCAGCGCGTTCTCGATACAGGACTTTCCAGCGCTCAGGTAAGTAAAACAGGGGGCTAGGGGGGGCCGGTAATAGTCAGATGTTTTTTCACCTTAATGCATAGGATGCATAAAGGTGAAGAAACATGAAGGTTTACAACCCCTTTAATCTTTGTGTATTACTTGAGACCAGTCACATCACTGGGTATCTGTCAGGGTTTGCAACCACTTTAATAACTTTACCTCCGGAAGATTTCCCCCCTTCATGACCAGGCCATTTTTTTGACATTTGCACTGCGTTACTTTAACTAACAAATTGCGCAGTCATGCTGTGCTGTACAGAAACAAAACTGATGTCCTTTTTTCCCCCACAAATAGAGCTTCATTTTGGTGGTGTTTGATCACCTCTGCATTTTATTTCTTTCGCTATAAACAAAAAAATACAGACAGTTCATTTTTTACTTTCTGCTATAAAACATACCCAATTAAAATATGTAAAAAAAAAAAAAAAAATGTAATCTCTTGATAAATTTAGGTCAATATGTATTCTGCTACATGTTTTTTGGCGGGAAAAAATCCCAATAAGTGTATATTGATTGGTTTGTGCAATAGTTATAGCGTCTACAAACTATGTGATATATACTGGATTTTTATTTTTATTTTTTTAAAGTGGAGTTCCACCCATAAATATAACATTACATCAGTAGTTTTAAAAAAATGTCATTAGTCCTTTAAGAAAAAAAAATATATTTTTTAGATGCCTTCAAAGTGTTGTTGCTAGGCAGAATAGTTAATCTTCCCTCTTCCTGCACCTAGGTGCTTAAAGCGGTGGTTCACCCTAAAAACGACTTTCCCCTATTACACTGCCCCCCCGCATTACAATACGATTATGCCTATAATTTTTTTTTTGCTGCTGTACATACCTGGGTACAGCTATTCACCCGTGTCCTCCGGGTTGCGAGTCCCGCGGGAGTGGGCGTTCCTAACATGGCGGTGATTGACGTTTTGACAAAAAAAAACTACCCCCCGTCTCGTAAGCCGCGTCACGATTGGCGAAAGGAGCCGAACGGCGATGCGCAGGCGCAGTATAGCGCCAACTCGCCGTTCGGCTCCTTTCGCTAATCGTGACGCGGCTTACGCGACGGGGGGAGCTAGTTTTTTTGTCAAAACGTCAATCACCGCCATGTTAGGAACGCCCACTCCCGCGGGACTCGCAACCCGGAGGACACGGGTGAATAGCTGTACCCAGGTATGTACAGCAGCAAAAAAAAAAATTATAGGCATAATCGTATTGTAATGTGGGGGGGCAGTGTAATAGGGGAAAGTCGTTTTTAGGGTGAACCACCGCTTTAAGCTTCCTAACCTACACCGCACAGACTCCTGGGAATTTAGTGGGTGTAACTTTCCAGTCTCGAAGAATCATGTGACTTGGACAGTACAGGTGCTGAAACCTGATCTGTAACCTATTACACTGCTTGTGCAGCACTGAGCATGTGCAAGATCTGCAAGGCTGAAATCCAGGAAGTCATACAGTCTGGCTTCATGATGCCCACACTTAAGATGGCCCCAGTCAATTTCTATTTTATAAAGTGTCTAAATGCTGTAACAACCTAACAAAACGGACCTTAGTTTACAGACTAACTTTACTAGAATACATTAAGCGTGTGTATTACAGGGGTATTTATATTTAAAAAGTGAAATTGTGGCCGGAACTCCGCTTTAAGCATTTATGTTTACTTAGTAAAGTCAGAATTGAATTGGTTCACTGTATTGGCGTGCTGTCCCCTAGCAGATAATATTGCAAAAAAAAAATCTAATATAGATATAATATACAGTATAAAAACATGACAAGGCACTGAACAATGCATTAAATGTATCTGCATGGCTGAGCACCATAGGTGTGCGCACAGGGTGTGCCAGGTGTGCCCAGGCACACCCTAATCACCCTGTGCAGCACAGATACCCTCTACTGCCCTGGCTCCCATTTCCCCCCCGCAGTGCTGCCAGCTTCCCTCCTCTCCTATCTGCTGTTACTGCTGGGATGTTTTAGGAGTGGGGAACGGGCCAGTAAATATGTAACTTACCGGCCCCTTACCTTTCTGAATGGACATCGTGAGTGATCAGTAGTGTGTGTTTGGGCTTTGGGGTGCACACCCTAATGCAACAGGCTGCGCACACCTATGCTGAGCACAATCAAACATACCGCAGACAATAGTAGAGAGAGACGATCGCTGCCATTGAACCGACATTCACTAATGTAAGGCACAGTTATAGAACATTAAGTAATAATCAGGGCTCTATCTAAGGCCCCGTACACACGTCCGAGGAACTCGACGTGCCAAACACATCGAGTTCCTCGTCGAGTTCAGTGTGGAAGCCGCCGAGGATCTCGGCGGGCCGACTTTCCTCATTGAACAACGAGGAAATAGAGAACATGTTCTCTTTTCGGCCCAACGAGTTCCTCGTCGGCTTCCTCGCTGAAAAGTGTACACACGACCGAGTTTCTCGGCAGAATCCAGCTCCGACCGAGTTTCTGGCTGAATTCTGCCGAGAAACTCGGTCGTGTGTATGGGGCCTGAGACATACTACTGCGTCGGACATAAGTGAATTTTTTTAATTAAATCATTAGCAACTTATAGTGGGACTGTGATATTGTGACGGCCGTTCGGACACTAACTGACACTTTTTGGGAACCAGTGACACTAATACAGTGATCAGTGCTTAAAAAATGCACTGTCACTGTACTAATGACACTGGCTGGGAAGGGGTTAAACATATAGGGAAATCAAAGGGTTAAATGTGTTCCTAGCCAGTGTTTATGTGTACTGTGTGAGGTGCTTTTACTAATGGAAGTTATTGTTTTTTTCCCTGTATTTCAGGGAAAGAAAATCCATTACTTCCCTACTTACAGGACGGGGCTGTGCCTTGTTTACATATGCAGGGCTCCGTCCTCTGTAAATTCATGATGATCGGCGGGTGCCGGCAGCAAAAACATTGGCTGATCGACATCTGCTGCTTTTAATCACAGCATGTCTGGGTTGCCAGCGGCGTACGCGTGCCCCCCCCCCACACACACACACACGGAACTGCCAGATCACCTACCTAGTACATGATCTGGCACAGCAGAGCCGCTTTGCCGCCGTATATCTATGGCCCCGTACACACGACCGAGTTTCTCGGCAGAATTCAGCCAGAAACTCGATCGGAGCTGGATTCTGCCGAGAAACTCGGTCGTGTGTACACTTTTCAGGGAGGAAGCCGACGAGGAACTCGTCGGGCCAAATAGAGAACATGTTCTCTATTTCCTCGTTGTTCAATGAGGAAAGTCGGCCCGCTTCAACACTGAACTTGACGAGGAATTCGATGTGTTTGGCACGTCGAGTTCCTCGGACGTGTGTACGGGGCCTATGTTGTTTGGTCAGCAAGCTGTTAAAGTGACTTGAAATTATTATTATTATTTTTTTTTATTATTATTATTATTTTGCACAAGAACAACCATACAGATCATCAGATAGGTGTTACAACTTGAAATTATATTAACATGTTAAAACTTATATGAGAATTTATTTGAGTGATTGGGGTTACATCTCTAATGCCCTGTACACACGATCGGTTTGTCTGATGAAAAGGGACCGATGGACCGTTTTCATCGGACGAACCGATCATGTGTGGGCCCCATCGTTTTTTTTCCCATCGGTGAAAAAACTTAGAACCTGTTTTAAAATTATCTGATGGTTAAAAAAACTATTGTCTGTGGGCAAGTCCATCGGTTAAAAATCCACACATGCTCAGAATCAAGTCGACGCATGCTTGGAAGCATTGAACTTTATTTTTCTCTGCATGTCGTTGTGTTTTACGTCACTGCGTTGGACATGAACGTATTTTTAACTGATGGTGTGTAGGCAAGACTGATGAAAAGTCAGCTTCATCGGATATCTGATGAAAAAATACATCGGTCTGTTTTCATCGGATGAACCGATCGTGTGTACAGGGCATTAGAAAAGTGTTTCTGATATCCAAAACGTTAAAGCGGTTGTAAACCACATATATAATTTTTATTTTTATTTTTTTAAACCTGCAAGGCAAAAGGCATAATCAGCTAGTATGCACCGCATACTAGCTGATTATGAAATACTTACCTCAGAACGAGGTGTGTAGCACTTACCTGGTCCACGCCGAGCGAGATGTCATCTTGCTCCGGCGTGTCTTCCGGGTATCGCCGCTCCAGCGCTGTGATTGACGTCACTCCCGCGCGTGCGTGCGGTAGATTTAAACACGGCAAGGTCCGGCGGCTGTCGGTCCTTTTGCCGTGGATCCCCCCTGCGCATGCGCCGCTGCAATCAGCGGCGCATTGCGAGGGGAATATCTCCTAAACCGTACAGGTTTAGGAGATATTCTTTATACCTACAGGTGAGCCTTATTATAGGCTTACCTGTAGGTAAAAGTGAAAAATAAGGGTTTACAACCACTTTAAGTTAGGGTCTTCAATAATAGCTGGAATCTGATTGGTTGTTATGAGAAATGCGAACGTTTTTAACCACTTAACGACCGCCGCATGTAAATATACGTCCACAGAAATGCACGTACAGGCATATGGGCGTACATGTACGTCCCTGCCTAGACGTCTAGACCCCCCCCCCCTGGTACATGCGGCAGTCGGTATTCGTCTGGGAGCGATCCAGAAGGAGGGGGCGGCTATTCGTTTCTAGCCATCCGCCCCGACACCGCGATCGCTCCCTGGAGCTGAAGAACGGGGGAGAGCCATGTGTAAACACGGCTTCCCCGTTCTTCACTGTGGCGGCTGCATCGAATGTGTCATCCCTTTTATAGGAATAATCGATGACGTCAGACCTACAGCCACACCCCCCTACAGTTGTAAACACACACTAGGTGAACCCTAACTCCTGCAGCGCCCCCTGTGGTTAACTCCCAAACTGCAACTGTCATTTTCACAATAAACAATGCAATTTAAATGCATTTTTTGCTGTGAAAATGACAATGGTCCCAAAAATGTGTCAAAATTGTCCGAAGTGTCCACCATAATGTCGCAGTCATGAAAAAAATCGCTGATCGCCGCCATTAGTAGTAAAAAAATATTTTTTATAAAAATGCTATAAAACTATCCCCTATTTTGTAAACGCTATAAATTTTGCGCAAACCAACCAATAAAAGCTTATTGCAATTTTTTTTACCAAAAATAGGTAGAAGAATACGTATCGGCCTATACTGAGGAATTTTTTTTTTTTTTTATATATATATATTTTTGGGGGATATTTATTATAGAAAAAAGTAAAAAATATTGAATTTTTTTCAAAACTGTCGCTCTATTTTTGTTTATAGCGCAAAAAATAAAAACCGCAAAGGTGATCAAATACCACCAAAAGAAAGCTCTATTTGTGGGAAAAAAAGGACGTCAATTTTGTTTGGGAGCCACGTCGCACGACTGCGTAATTGTCTATTAAAGCGACGCAGTGCCGAATCGCAAAAACTGGCCCGGTCCTTTAGCTGCCTAAAGGTCCGGGTCTTAAGTGGTTAAGGATCCATGAGGTTCTGCATGAGCTCTATACGGCCAGCTTTTGAATGGAGCTCATAGCGCAGCACAAGCTCATCCAGATCACATCCACAGCACATAATACATTTATACCTGTGAGTGCAGAAAACAAAGCCGAGTTCTACTTGTCTGCAGCCTGGAACCTCGGCTTTCATGAAATATTTATGTGGCCCCAGCATAATTTCATCTCTAAAAGTTAATCTTATTCTGTTACTTTAAAGGAAAAATTGGTAAACAAGTCCAACCCTAATTTATTTCCCAAATGAGCTCTAAAAACCCGATTTACCGATGAGTAAATTTTTCCATTAAGTGGATATATAATAATTGAATAGTCTTAGCATAGCACTTTTCACTAAAGAAAATTAACTAATTCATTATTGCTTATAATTTGCTGAGGCATTGCTGCCATATTTGTAAAATCAGCAGGTTCTAAGGAGTGGTAAAAAAAAAAAAAAAAAGAATTTCAAATGTTCATTTTCATTTAGTAAATCAAATGAAATTACAATTACTTAGCGCCCTCTCGTGTCTAATCTGAGAACTGCTAGCCTTTATTCTTTTTTTTTTTTTTTTTTGCTTGCAATGAATAAAACTAATAGGTGACTTGAGTAAAGGGAATCTGTCAATCTGAAGACCTGTGTGAGAAGCTTTCGCTGGAAGCTGACATTCTCTCCTGTTTGGGCTACAAATTCATATTAGGTTGGGCATGTTATATTAAACAAAGCTTAACCACTTAAGGACCGGACCAATATGTTGCCTAAAGACCCAAGGTGTTTTTACAGTTCGGGACTGCGTCGCTTTAACAGACAATTGCGCGGTCGTGCGTGGCTCCCAAACAAAATTGGCGTCCTTTTTTCCCCCACAAATAGAGCTTTCTTTTGGTGGTATTTGATCACATCTGCGGTTTTTAGTTTTTGCGCAAAATTTATAGCGTTTACAAAATAGGGGATAGTTTTATTGCATTTTTATTTTTTTATTTTTTTTTACTACTAATGGCGGCGATCAGCGATTTTTTTCGTGACTGCGACATTATGGCGGACACTTCGGACAATTTTGACACATTTTTGGGACCATTGTCATTTTCACAGCAAACAATGCATTTAAATTGCATTGTTTATTGTGAAAATTACAGTTGCAGTTTGGGAGTTAAACACAGGGGGCGCTGTAGGAGTTAGGGTTCACCTAGTGTGTGTTTACAACTGTAGGGGGGTGTGGCTGTAGGACTGACATCATCGATCGAGTCTCCCTATAAAAGGGATCACTCGATCGATGCGCCGCCACAGTGAAGCACGGGGAAGCTGTGTTTACATACGGCTCTCCCCGTTCTTCAGCTCCAGGGAGCGATCGCGAAGGGGGCGGCTAGAAACGAATAGCCGCGCCGTCGTCCCGGATCACTCCCCGAGGGAACCCGACCGCCGCATGTACCGGGGGGGGTCCCGATCGGACCCCCGACCCACGTCAAGCAGAGCACGTACAGGTACGTACATGTGCCTGTCCGTGCCATTCTGCTGACGTATATGTACATGAGGAGGTCGGCAAGTGGTTAAATGCAGACATACCCCACTTTTAAGTACACAATGGGGTTTATTTACTATCGCTGGAGAGTGCAAAATCAGTCTCACTTCTGCATAGAAATCAATAGCCACCCGTTGATCGGCATCTGCCATGTTTTATCACAGCGCGGTTGCCAGCAGCCCCCCTACCATACCTGCCAACTTTTCAACTTTTTGAGCACGGGGGTGCTACCACGGGATGGCGATTTTTTTTTTATTAATGCTATCAATGTTGTTGAGGGGGGGGACGTGGGATGGTGATTGGTTGGTGCTACATTACATTACAAGGGGAGGTGTCGCCTTGCCGCCGAACGCCCAACATTGGTGCATAAGCGGGGGGGGGCAGGGTAGGGTGATATTTTCCGACCTCCTTCACTCATCTTCGTTTGCGGGAAAATGTCTCCTATCGCGGGAATGCGGGAAACCGGTCTCTATGTTGGGAGGTATGCCCCCTACCCGGACCTGCCAGATCACCTACCTAGTATGGCCTAAGATCACCCATTCCTCCAGACTGATATCTACGTGAAGGCAGGTGCAGGCTACTAGTCTACAGGTGGCTCTCAACTGGGAGAGGAAATCGAGAGGAACTTGGTTCTTCTAAGGTTTCTTGAGTCACTAGGGGAGCTAGCCGGTTGGATGCTGCTATCCCATGTGACTCTGGTGGCCATCTTGGGTCAGGCAGAGCTTATTTAAGGCCCTGGAAAGGAAAGGATAGGGACACACCATCCATCTGGAGACCTCCGCATTTAGGCTCGGACTGGTCAGGCGGCATTCCGCCCCTCAAGACAGATGCTTTTGGCACATCCGAGACTTGCACCACTACACATTGCTGATATTGCCGTGAGTGTTCCCAGTCGGGTGACTTTCCGCCGGTTTGTTGTGTGTTGCTGGATTCTGCATCAATAGAAGTTCTATTCTCCGCTATCAGACTCTGTGGGCCAGATTCACAGAAGAGATACGCCGGCGTATCTCTGAGTGTATCTATGCGGCTGATTCATAGAATCAGTTCCGCATAGATAGCCCTTAGATCTGACAGGTGTAATTGACTTACACCGTTGGATCTTAGGATGCAATACTTCGGCCGCCGCTGGGTGGAGTTTGCGTCGTTTTCCTGCGTCGGGTATGCAAATGAGGTTTTACTGCAATCTACGGCGGTTTTCGCGTTCGTTACGTCGTCGCTAGTAATTTTTTCCTGTCGCAAAGTTAAGCCTGCTTTAACATGGCTTAACTTTAGATGAGCCATGTTAAAGTATGGCCGTCGTTCCCGGGTCGAAATTCCAATTTTTTTTTTTTTTGCGTAAGATGTCCGGGAATACGAAAGTACGTTACGCACGTTGCCGTTCAAAAAAATGACGTCACTTCGCGCAAAGCACGGCGGGAATTTCAAAACGGAGCATGCGCAGTACGTCCGGCATGGGAGCGCGCCTAATTTAAATGGTACACGCCCCATTTCAATTAGGCGGGCTTGCGCCGGACGCCTTTACGTTACACCGCTGTAAGTTTACACGCAAGTGCTTGGTGAATCAGGCACTTGCGCTGAAAACTTGCGGCGGTGTAACGTATAGACGATACGTTACGCTGCCGCAAGTATATGTGAATCTGGCCCTGTGTGTTTACTGCCCGCGCACCACACTGCACCTCCCCACACACCCAAAAAGGTGTTTTGATATTTGCACAAATCCTCCTAAGAGCCGGCCCACAGCTTGAATCAGGGCTTAGGGAGAAGTACTGACGCAGGGTGCTGTGAAGTTTTCAGAAAGCTTTGTACAGCACTCTTTAACCACTTGCTTACTGGGCACATATACCCCCCTCCTGACCAGGTGAAATTTCAGCTTCCAGCACTGCGTCGCTTTAACTAACAATTGCGCGGTCGTGCGACGTTGCTCCCAAACAAAATTGACGTCCTTTTTTCCCCACAAATAGAGCTTTCTTTTGGTGGTATTTGATCGCCTGTGCGGTTTTTATTTTTTGCGCTATAAACAAAAAAGAGCGACACTTTTGAAAAAAATACAATATTTTTTACTTGTTGCTATAATAAATATCCCAATTTAAAAAAAAAAACTACACATTTTTTTTCTCAGTTTAGGCCGATACGTATTCTTCTACATATTTTTGGTAAAAAAAAAAAAAATCGCAATAAGCGACTGGTTTGCGCAAAAGTTATAGCGCCTACAAAATAGGGGACAGTTGGATTTTGGGATCCGCGCTGTAGCCATCATTTGACTATAGCGCGGATCCCAGGAGGTTAAGCTCCTTCTATCAGCCATAATCTGCCTGCATTGCATAGAGAAGCAGAGACCCAGTGAGGATAATAATGTATGTTGTGAAACAGAAAGGTTTAATTTAAAAATGCCATTGGTATGTTTGAGGGGGGGGGGGGGGCAAAATATAAGAAGATTATACTTCACATTTAAGGCTGAATTCTACCAGGTATGACTTTTTGCATTGGTCCAGAAAAATGCAAAGCATTCTGGTCACTATGCAGCAGCCCAGCCACTCGGACCCGGAAGATAACGGCGATCACTGTAGTAGAAGTGATTCTCTGCTTCCACTGGGATCCCACAGGTATGCTATATAATACACAGTGCCAAGACAAGGTCATTTAGGGCCCAGGGCGAACATGCCAAATTGCGCCCCCCCCCCCCCCCCCCAAGATGAAAAAAAAACCTCCGCCCCCCCCCCCAAAAAAAGAGTACGACTCTGCATGCTTACCCCCTAACCATAAATTTGCCCTCCTCCCAGTACAAATCCACCCCCCTGCTGAAATCCCAGCTCCCAGCATAAATCTTTGCCCCCTATCCCCCCAGCTCAAATCCTCCCCATATGTTTCCATCACAAATCCCCCCACCCCTTCCTAGCACAAACTCTCTGCCCCTCTAATTTACCCTCCAAGCACAAATCCTCTCCATTTTGTTACTAAATGACCGGGCCACTTTTTGCGATTCGGCACTGCTTCGCTTTAACTGTCAATTGCGCGGTCATGCGACGTGGCTCCCAAACAAAATTGGCGTCCTTTTTTTCCCACAAATAGAGCTTTCTTTTGGTGGTATTTGATCACCTTTGCGTTTTTTATTTTTTGCGCTATAAACAAAAATAGAGCGACAATTTTGAAAAAAATGCAATATATTTTACTTTTTGCCATAATAAATATCCCCAAAAATATATAAAAATTTTTTTCCCTCAGTTTAGGCCGATACGTATTCTTCTACATATTTTTGGTAAAAAAAATAACAATAAGCGTTTATTGATCGGTTTGCGCAAAAGTTATAGCGTCTATGAAATAGGGGATAGTTTTATGGCATTTTTATTAATAATTATTTTTTACTAGTAATAGCAGCAATCAGCGATTTTTATCGTGACTGCGACATTATGGCGGACACATCAGACACTTCTGACACCATTTTGGGACCATTGTAATTTTTACAGCGATCAGTGCTTTAAAAATGCACTGATTACTGTAAAAATGACACTGGCAGTGAAGGGGTTAACCTGTAGGGGGCGCTGAAGGGGTTAAGTGTTCCCTAGGAAGTGATTCTTATTGTAGGGGGGCATGGCTACACGTGACATGTCACTGATCGTTGTTCCCGATGACAGGGAACCCGATCAGTGACAGTGTCTGTAGGCAGAACGGGAAGATGTCTATATATAGCCTCTGGACTCCAGCTACTGGGGGGCGTGCGAGCGCCGCCCGCCGCATCACTCAGGGAGAGGAGACCGATGGTGTGTCCCTTGTATATAGGGATAACCATCGGTCACCTCCCCCAGTCACTCCCCTCCCCCCACAGTTAGAAACACTATGCAGGGCACACATTTAACCTCTTCCTCGCCCCCTAGTGTTAACCCCTTCCCTGCCAGTCACATTTATACAGTAATCAGGGCATATTTATAGCACTGTTCGCTGTATAAATGTGAATGGTCCCAAAAATGTGTCAAAAGTGTCCGATGTGTCCACCGTAATATCGCAGTCCTGACAAAAATCACAGATCCCTGCCATTTGCGCAAACCAATCACTATATGCTTATTGCGATTTTTATTTTTACCAAAAATATGTAGAAGAATACGTATCGGACTAAACTGAGAAAAATAATAGTTTTTTTTAATTGGATATTTATTATAGCAAAATTGTTTTTTCAAAATTGTCGCTCTATTTTTGTTTATATCACAAAAAATAAAAACCACAGAGGTGATCAAATACCAACAAAAGAAAGCTCTATTTGTGGGAAAAAAAGGACGTAAATTTTGTTTGGAAACCACGTCGCATGACCGCGCAATTGTCATTCAAAGCGTGACAGTGCTGAAAGCTGAAATTTCCCCTGGGCAGGAAGGGGGTATATGTGCCCAGTAAGCAAGTGGTTAAGCTAGTGCATTGTTGGTTCACTTACCTTTTCCTTCCATTTCCATTCTAAGGGCTAGATTCTCGTAGATCGGCGTATCTATAGGTGAGCGTAACGTATCTGATTTACGTTACCCCGCCGCAACTTACACGGGTAAGTGCTGTATTCTCAAAGCACTTGCTCCGTAAGTTGCGGCGGCGTAGCGTAAATCGGCCGGCGTAAGCCCACCTAATTCAAATGTGGAAGGGGTTGCGTGTTTTATGTTAAACTACTGTGACCCAACGTGATTGACGTTTTTCATGAACGGCGCATGCGCCGTCCGTGGAAATCTCCCAGTGTGCATTGCTCCTAATACGCCGCAAGGACGTATTAGTTTTGACGTGGACGTAAATTACGTCCAGCCCCTTTTACGGACGAGTTACGCAAACGACGTAACTTTTTTAAATTTCGACGCGGGAACGATGGCCATTCTTAACATTGGCTGCACCTCATATAGCAGGGGCAACTATACGCCGGGAAAAGCCTAACGTAAACGTCGTAACTTTACTGCGTCGGCCGTGCGTACGTTCGGGAATTCGCGTATCTAGCTAATTTGCATACTCGACGCGGAATTCGACGAAAGCGACACCTAGCGGTCAAAAAAAAATGCGTAACTGATTCTAAGAATCACACGCATAGATACGACGGGCCAGATTAGGACTTACGACGGCGTACATGGCGCGGCGTAAGTCCTCTGAGAATATGGGCTTAAATGTTTTTTTTTTCTTTGTCTGAATTTCTCACTTCCTGTTTCTCCTCGGTAAGCTTTCCACCATCATCATCATCAAGTCAGTCAGAACCGCTTACTGAACAGCTTACTGAGGAGAAACAGGAAGTGAGAAATTCAGACAAAGAAAACAAAGAAAAAAAAACATTTAGAAGGGAAATCGAAAGAAAAGATAAGTGAACCAACAATGCACTAGCTTAAAGGAACCTATTTAGAAAATAAAAAAATAAACCTTTACAACCCCTTTAAGACTGGGATTCCATTAAAGTTCATGTGTGTGTGTAAAGGCAGGCGTCCCAAAACTTTTGGTAATATAGTGCCTTTGCATATATCTGTATTTGAAACAGAACAAAGGTTTTTATTTCCTGTTCAAGCAAGGTCTTGAATTGTTTGCATTCCTCCTGATCTAATGTTTAGGGCTCGGAAAGTTGCAAAATATTTAATTCATTTCAGTTTTTTAGTTAAACACGATGGACATGTGTCTTCTTTCAACCTGAC
Organism: Rana temporaria; assembly: GCF_905171775.1. Taxonomy (NCBI): domain Eukaryota; kingdom Metazoa; phylum Chordata; class Amphibia; order Anura; family Ranidae; genus Rana; species Rana temporaria. The sequence goes on along the minus strand of NC_053494.1, from coordinate 190,587,148 downwards.
TATGTGACTAGGTAACAAAATTCCTTTAATTTTAATTTTTTTTTTTTCATAGCTATTGATAAATACCCCAATGTATTGTCCTTTGTTTTCCAAACACAAGAGGAAATGCATTTGTTGCTGTGCAGAATCTTCGCATTCACATTCTGTTAATTTAGTCTGAACACAATGCACTGAGCTGTCGCCGTCTGATATAAATTGGACGCTCCTATAGCTTGCTGCAATGGGAGTGAACCGTCACTCTCATTCATTGATTTAGTCCGCGAGAAAAACTTTTTCTTCCTACCCCATTAAAAGTAACACTAATGAACGGCGCGGCTGACCTTGAAAAGGCTTGGGCCGCATCCCGCCAGCGTTTCCCACCCAAATTTAATCTGTATAATGGACACCTTAAAAGCCCTCTCCAAGAAAAAAAAAATACTCTCTTCTCCAAAAGTAAAACACTTAAAGAAGCATTTGATTAATGCCTGAGTGATTAATCAATTGATGAATATATTTTCAGTACAGATGTGAGGACATCGTCCACTTTAATCAGCCACTCTGGCGAAGAGAAAAAAAAATAAAAAGACGGATGTCCTGTTTTTCTTTCAATGTGTCTTTAAAAATAGCTCTTTTTAATTGGCGCTTTAACTGCCTTTTTGGTGTTATAATCTCTAGGATGTTCCTCTTTTAATGTCTGAAAAACAATTCTCAATTAGAAGCAATAATAAACATAATAGTGCCAGAACTAAAAGTACTGATCTACTTAGCAGCATTAAAGGGAATCGGTTTAACCACTTGCTTACTGGGCACATAAACCCCCTTCGTTCCCAGGCGAAATTTCAGCTTCCGGCACTGTGTCGCTTTAACTGACAATTGCGCGGTCGTGCGACGTGGCTCCCAAACAAAATTGACGTCCTTTTTTCCCCACAAATAGAGCTTTCTTTTGGTGGTATTTGATCACCTCTGCGGTTTTTATTTTTTGCGCTATAAACAAAAAAAGAGCGACAATTTAAAAAAATATATATATTTTTTTTACTTGTTGCTATAATAAATATCCAATTTTTTTTTTTTTTTAACAATTTTTTTTCTCAGTTAAGGCCGATACGTATTTTTCGATGTATTTTTGTAAAAAAAAATCGCAATAAGCGAGTTATAGCGCCTACAAAATGGGGGATAGATTTATGATTTTTTTTTTTTTTTACTTGTAATGGCGGCGATTTGTGATTTTTTTGTCAGGGCTGCGATATTGCGGCGGACGTATCGGACACTTTTGACACAATTTTGGGACCATTCACATTTATACAGCGATCAGTGCTATAAAAATGCACTAATTACTGTATAAATGTGACTGGCAGGGAAGGGGTTAACACTAGGGGGTGAGGAAGGGGTTAAATGTATTCCCTCATTGTGTTCTTACTGTGTGGGGGGAGGGGACTGACTGGGGGAGGTGACCGATGCTGTGTCCCTATGTAAAGGGACACAGATCGGTCTCCTCTCTCCCTCACAGCACGTGGAGCTCTGTGTTTACACACAGAGCTCCACGTCCTGCTGTGTTACCGACGATCGCGAGTGTCTGGCGGACATCGCGGCCGCCAGGCACTCGCATCGGCTCCCGAGCGATGCGCCGGGCACGTTGTTTCCCCGCTGCGCGCCCCCAGCGGCGCGCACAGGGAACAACAACAGCAGGACGTCCATAGATGTCCACCCGACACTTGAGAGCCGCGCTGTGGACGTCTTTCGACCATAGCGCGGATCTCAAGTGGTTAAAGAGAATCTAGCATTTGTGTGATTGTGTGCGTATATATGTGTGAACGCGGTACGGAGACTGCGCTAGCTCCAGATTTATTCTATCTGGTTTCATTCACAATAGATAATACGATTCGGGTTTTCTGGAAGTCTAAAGCCTCAAACACACGATCGGATTTTCCGACAACAAATGTGTGATGGAAGGGTTTCAGCTTGAGTTTGGCTGTCTTGACTTCCTGCTGATAGATGGGTGCCTCGCGTGGCTCCTCCTGCTGTCCACAGTTTGTTGGAACCTGTAGTTCAGCAAGTCAGTTGTTCCTTTACTTGGTTGCTGTTTTGGACTACACCTCCCAGGGTTTTAGGCACTCTGAATTATTGTCAATGGGCTCACTTGACTTTAGTTCTCGCTCTGTTGGCTGGAGGAGAACAGTACAGCACAACATCAGCATCTCAATAGAGGGAGGGAAATAGGTAAATGTCTACTTCATATTGTTGTAGACAAACACTTGGTTACACACAGCACTCACTCCTCCTCAGGCCTTATGGTGTTATACAGCGCTCACTCTTTCTCCACAACATCAACCTTATGGTGTTATACACCCCCCTTCCATCTCCATAGCCACTCACTACACTGCAAAGTTTCCTCTCCAATTGCCCATGTCTCCTACCTTCCTCAGTTTAACCACTTAAGCCCCGGACCATTTTGTTGCTAAATGCCCAGGCCAGGTTTTGCGATTCGGCACTGCGTCGCTTTAACAGACAATTGCGCGGTCGTGCGACGTGGCTCCCAAACAAAATTGGCATCCTTTTTTCCCCACAAATAGAGCTTTCTTTTGGTGGTATTTGATCACCTCTGCGGTTTTTATTTTTTGCGCTTCTAAACAAAAATAGAGCGTCAATTTTGAAAAAAATGCAATATTTTATAAATATCCCCCAAAAACATATATACAATTTTTTTTTCCTCAGTTTAGGCCGATACGTATTCATCTACCCATTTTTGGTAAAGAAAATTGCAATAAGTGTTTATCGATTGGTTTGCGCAAAATTTATAGCGTTTACAAAATAGGGGATAGTTTTATTGCATTTTTATTAATTATATTTTTTTTACTACTATTGGCCGCGATCAGTGATTTTTTTCGTGACTGCGACATTATGGCGGACACTTCGGACAATTTTGACACATTTTTGGGACCATTGTCATTTTCACAGCAAAAAATGCATTTAAATTGCATTGTTTATTGTGAAAATGACAGTTGCAGTTTGGGAGTTAACCACAGGGGGTGCTGTAGGGGTTAGGGTTCACCTAGTGTGTTTTTACAACTGTAGGGGGGTGTGGCTGTAGGACTGACGTCATCGATCGAGTCTCCCTATAAAAGGGATCACTCGATCGATGCAGTCGCCACAGTGAAGCACGGGGAAGCCGTGTTTACATACGGCTCTCCCCGTTCTTCAGCTCCGGGGAGCGATCGCGACGTCCCGGAACGCTCCCCGAGGTAAGCCGCCCGCCGCACGCAGCGAAGGGGGTCCCGATCTGACCCCGGACCCGCGGAAAGGCGGGGACGTATATATACGCCCATCTGCCTGTTCGTGCCATTTTGCGGACGTAAATAGTCGTGCGGCGGGCGTTAAGTGGTTAAGTGCTCAGGCCTCTGTAAAACTCTTTGGCATCTGGTACTCCTAGACGTTTTGTAGGGCTGTGATGTAGGGGTATGAAAATGGTACCACAGCAGATGGCGGGGGACACAGGAACACAACACTTCCAGCAGGACGGTCTTTAATATTGATTGGACCCTGGGAAAAAATATTCTTGTGCCTTCCTGAATCCACCTGAAGCCCCAACTATTTGGGGGCAGTGTGGGCTCAAGAGGCAGCTGTTTTGGGCCCCACAACAATGACTGGGTCCGGGACAGCTGCCCATTTTTCCCTGTGTTGCTCTGTGTTAAAAATGGCCCTGACTCCCAGAAGTGTCAAATGCAGAAGGGCCTGACAGAGGCAGCAACATTTATAATGGCTAAATGCTTTGGCCCCTCTTGGACTCAGGCCCCGTACACACGACCGAGTCTCTCGGCAGAATTCAGCCAGAAACTCGATCGGAGCTAAATTCTGCCGAGAAACCCGGCCGTGTGTACACTTTCGGGCCGAGGAAGCCGCCAAATAGAGAACATGTTCTCTATTTCCTCGTTGTTCAATGAGGAAAGTTGGCTCGCCGAGATCCTCTGCGGCTTCACACAGAACTCGACAAGCAAAACGATGAGTTTTGTCCATCAAGTTCCTCGGACGTGTGTACGGGCCTCAGGCTCTACTGTCTGTTGAGAGGTGTTGACATGGCCAAGGATTCCCATAGCCCTTTAAGTGAAACTAAACCCTCCTATCCTTTACAGCCAGGGAAGCTGCCATCTTGGCCTCTGTATGATCTGCAGGGGCCATGGTGTTGCATATGTAAGCAGTTATTATGACACCAGACATTTAATGGTTTGACAGTTTGGTTGAGAGTTGACATAAGCACACTAGTATCTGTAACATTTATTACTCATGGCATGTCTTCAACGTAATTGTTTTGGGACATGATGAAGGCTTGGACATACAGATAAAAGGACCTATGTGGACAATATTAATTGTATGGCCTTTGGAAGATAGATACTTTTACTTTTGAAAACTTTTGCAAGAGGATAAGCCTAAACCCACTCTGACCGTGAAGCTAAATTCCTGATACCTGATGCAATGTACAAGGGCACGCAGCCCTCAAAAAGACGTTTGATTGTATGATGCATAGAAATCTAAAGCTGTTGGGATTTATATAGAAACCAAGGTCAAAAATGTTGTACTACCGTGTTTCCCCGAAAATAAGCCCGGGTCTTATATTAATTTTGGCAACAAAAGACACAGTAGGGCTTATTTTCGGGGTAGGTCTTACCATGTAATGTGCTGTCTTCTCTCCCCTCTCTCTCCCTGCCTGTCAGGAATCCCCAGTGTGAACTGAGTTAAAATGCTTGTAAAATCTTATAATCCACTCTATTACAGTATTATATAATGTACAATGTGTGTGTTTCTGTAATATAATTGTGCCAAATACCTTCTTTATAGCGCCGCTCTACACTTCTGTGACCTGCCGGAGCTCTCGTCCCCGCATTTATATTACAGAAACACAAACATTGTACATTATATACTACTGTAATAGAGTGGATTTTAGTATTTTAAAAGCATTTTAAACTAGGTCTTATTTTTGGGGTAGGGCTTATATTGCAACCCTTCTGGAAAATAACGATAGGTCTTATTTTCGGGGTAGGTCTTATTTTCAGGGAAACAGGGTATCATGTTCTAAAAAATGGCTGTGTCTTTTTATGGATAAACAAATACAATGATCCTTTAATCATAAAGGTGTTGTTAAAATACCCTTTCTTCATGTAAAATGTAATAATTTGAAATTGGGGATGAAAAAACTATTCTATTATAGAAATAAATTATTGGAAGCAAGCAAAATTATAACAAAGTCTATTTATCCATGTGTATGTAACCGGGATATTTGGAGGTCTCCTTTGGATCCAAAGATAAAAAAGCAGCTCTTAACACAAATTTAATTGTAAGAATATTTTAAAGGCAAAAAGAATTAACAAATTATAATAAAATGGATGTGTTTTGTTTCATTTTCAGTTTTATCACATACATTTTTTCACAAAATTGCAAAAAAAAAATATGTGCAATAATGCATAACTGTAAATGTGTCTTTCTAGTTAGTACACGTACAGTATATAGAATAGATCAGAAAGCCTTTATTATCATTGCATAAAAAATACAACAAAAATTCACTGTTATACCAAAAGATTTGGTGCCATAATACCAACATACACACATCACATCATTAATAAAATAAATAAAATATTAAAAATAAAATATGTTATTAACACACCACCCAGCCCGGAGTAAATTTACTAACGTTTACCACATGACTCATTTCAATACATTATTGCATGCAGTAAATAGTCCAATTCATGAAAAAACTAAATAACGATTATGCAGTATTTACCGTGCAATGAAAAATGTGCCGGTAAATATCATCCAAAAACCATGCAGTAAGCTCTTAAAGCGGGAGTTCACCCATAACATTTTTTTTTTACCCTTAGATTGATGCTCATTTCGTCTAGGGGAATCGGCTAGTTGTTTTAAAATCGAAGCAGTACTTACCGTTGTAGAGAGCGATCTTCTCCGCCGCTTCCGGGTATGGTCTTCGGGACTGGGCGTTCCTATTTTGATTGACAGTCTTCCGACACGCTTCCGACGGTCGCATCCATCGTGTCACGAGTAGCCGAAAGAAGCCGAGCGTCGGTGCGGCTCTATACTTCGCCTGCGCACCGACGTTCGGCTACTTTCGGAAAATCGTGACGCGATGGATGCGACCGCCGGAAGACTGTCAATCAAAATAGGAACGCCCAGTCCCGCAGCCCATACCCGGAAGCGGCGGAGAAGATCGCTCTCTACAACGGTAAGTACAGCTTTGATTTTAAAACAACTAGCCAATTCCCCTAGACAAAATGAGCAGGAATCTAAGGTTAAAAAACATTATTTCCGGATGAACCTCTACTTTAAGCCCAATTCACAAAAGGAACAGAGAGTAAAAAAACATGCAATATTTATCACCAGAATTTTGCTGGCGGTACCACATGTGGTATCTGTCCGAAACAGCGTGAGGATCCCTCCCCTAATTGCTGGTTGCTAAGGAGCAGCCTGGCCACCGCGTCCTTAACAATGGATGAGTCATCCCTGTCATCAGCTGACAGCTGAATGTAAAAAAAAACATGCTGGCAATTAAAAATTATGGGAAAACAGCATCACCCCCCCCCCCCCTTTTTGGGTCTGGTATGGATTTTAGAAGAAACGCCAATATTTTTTAAAAAATGGCGTTGGGTCCCCCCCAGGATCCATACTAGACCCTTATCCAAGCATGCAGCCTGGCAGGTCAGGAAAGGTGGGACGAGCGAGCACCGTGCCCCCCCTCCTGAACTATACCAGGCCACATGCCCTTAACATAGGGAAGCACCTTATCCCAATGTTGACAAAGGCCTCTTCCTCATAACCCTGGGCTGTGGTTGTGGGGGTCTGTGGGCGGGGGTTTGATCAAAAATTGTATGGCTCAGAACAGTGGGAAACAAAGTCTTACTTTGGAAGTTTGCAGTCAGGGTATCCAAGCTGAGGTGTCCTCCCACACAACAGTGCTGTGAACAAGGCTTATTGCTGAAACTAGTCTGCTGCTGACTGTACTCACTGTGAAAGCTTCAAAATAAATACGCTTGATGTTTTTTTAGAGTTGCTGGCTGCTTCTTTTACTCCGTGGGCGGGGGGGCCTATCAGGATCTGGAAGGGGGCTCCCAGATCATGCCCCCCCACCATGTGAATGAGTATGGGGTACCTCTACTTATTCATTAAAAAAGTGTAAAAGTGAATAAGCACAAAGGTTTTTGACAATTCTCTAGATTCACGTAGTTTGCCGCAACTTTAAGGCGGCGTAGCGTATCGTATTTACGCTACGCCGCCTAAGTCAGAGAGGCAAGTACTGTATTCTCAAAGTACTTGCCTCCTAACTTACGGTGGCGTAGCGTAAATGCGGCGGGCGCAAGCGCGCCTAATTCAAAATAGGCTGAGGGGGCGTGTTTTATGATAATATGCTTTGACCTGACGTGATTGACGTTTTTTTGGAACGGCGCATGCGCCGTCCGCCTACATTTCCCAGTGTGCATTGCGGCTAAGTACGCCGCACAGGCCTATTAATTTCGACGTGGACGTAAATGACGTAAATCCCTATTCACGGACGACTTACGCAAACAACGTAAAATTTTAGAATTTCGAAGCGGGAACGGCGGCCATACTTTAACATTACTATTCCAACTATTTGTTGGAATAACTTTAGGCCTGATAAAGCGTTACGTAAACGGCGTATCTGTACTGCGTCGGCCGGGCGTACGTTCGTGAATAGGCGTATCTAGTGATTTACATATTCTACGCCGACCGCAATGGAAGCGCCTCCTAGCGGCCAGCCTAAATATTACACCCTAAGATAGGGCAGGCGCAAGCAGTCTTATCTTAGCTAGGTTTAAGTGTATCTCTGTTTGAGAATACACTTAAACTTAGGTCGGCGCAGATTCAGAGTTAGGTCGGCGTATCTACTGATACGCCGACCTAACTCTACCTGAATCTAGCTAAATATATATAGTTGCAAGTGTTAAAACGAATGACCCAACTCCAAGGAATTTGAATTTTTGTTCACAATCTTAGGGATGGAGGAATATGACTTGGTCATTGCTTTATATAAAGTCCCAAAAACGCCTTCTTTTTTAAACACTATCCAGCACACCCCAAAGCGTCAGAGGGCAATGGTGCTCATAGCTACAAGAGCGAAAACTTGACTTGGCACCTACTGAAGAGGTCATTATTCAGCATCTTCTTCTTCAGGGTTCTTCTGCCTGAAATCCTTTATCCTAGTGACAAGGGGCCATATTCTCAGTAGAGTTACGACGGAGTATCTCAGGAAACTCCGTCGTATCTCTCTTTTTTGACCCGCGTATCTATGCGAGTGATTCCTAGAATCATTTTCGCATAGATACGCTGAAGATCCGACATCTGTAAGTCACTTACACTGTGGGATCTTAAATGTAATTTGCCGCTGGCCGCTAGGTGGCGTTTACGTTCAGGTCTCATTTGTTTATGCAAATGAGCCTGATACGCCGATTCACAAACGAAATTGCATCGCGTAACCGGTGCTTACGTCGTTTGCGTAAGCGTAAGGTTACCCCTGCTATATGAGGGGTAACCTTACGCCACTCCCACGTATGCCATGTTAAGTATGGCGTCGGGTCCGCGTCGTCTTTACCCGTCGGGTACGTCGTTTCCGTAAGTCGTTCTTGAATACGACTTTACGTCAATGACGCACACGTCGGCGTCATTGACGTTTTCCGCCGAGAACTGGAGCATGCGCACTGGGCTATTTTTAGCCCGGCGCATGCACAGTTCGATCGGAACAGGGGCGCGCTTAATTTAAATATAAGCCGCCCCCTTTGAAATACGCGGGGATACGCCGGGCCTTTTACACTACGCCTCCGCAAACTACGGAGCAAGTGCTTGAGGAATACGGCACTTGCTCCAGTAAGTTGCGGCGGCGTAGTGTAAATAGCTTACGCGAGGCCGCCGCAGATTATTGGAGAATCTGGCCCAAGGTCACTTTAAGACCCCCTTATAAGACTCCAAAGCAAAGTCATTTTCTACGCTATCAATTTAGCAAAAATGATGGAAAATAAGATTCACAAACTAATCTGAAAATCTATTATTGTTTTAAAATAAAGGTCTTCTTGTCTTTAAAAAAAAAAAAATGAATTCTTATTGAAAACCCTCAGTAGTGTCCCTTTAAATAAAGTATTTAAAATAATTTAGTACAAGAGCTGTATTGTTATGTAATTTATGAATTGATTTTATTTATGCACGAGTAAGACTTTTTTCATCCCCAAATAATCACACCATAATTACAGTGACAAACTGCATTTTCAGGGTTATTGTAGCTTTGCTGAGTGCCAATATTGTGTTAGAATTTCTTACATTGAGATTTAAATGGAAAACACAATTACCGGCATTAGTTGATCTAAGCATTCAAAGCATTACATATCCATCAGTCTTCATGTTTAATAAAATCAGCCATAGATCACTGTCTGTTGCTGTTGGTAAAATGAAACTCTGCTTTTATCAGCTGAAAACCTACAATTTTCCATGAAAAGCAACGGATGTCAAAATGTTCTTCATAGGGGGGAGATATAGGAAGAACTGTACGTGGCATTTTTTATTTTTTCACTATTTCTACCCCTTGTCCTTAATTTGGAGGATTTGTAAGAAATAAGTCAACCCACAACGTCATATTTATGATATGTACCTGCTGTACTGTGTACTTGTATGAAATAGTATCCTGTTGTCTTTGTATTGCTTTCTTTGTGTGCGAAATCACTGGTGTCTCTGCCAGTCCCTCTGCTATCCTATTGAATACTGACCACGCTAAGTAGGAGAGAACAGCGCGGTCAGATTCCTAGCTGTGCTAAAAACTCAGCTTGCTTTCCTACAATAATAACATTGGGCCAGATTCACATATACTTGCGGAGGCGTAACGTATCGTCTATACGTTACACCGCCGCAAGTTTTCAGCGCAAGTGCCTGATTCCCCAAGCACTTGCGTGTAAACTTACGGCGGTGTAACGTAAAGGTGTCCGGCGCAAGCCCGCCTAATTCAAATGGGGCGTGTACGATTTAAATTACAAAACAGATTATAGCGCACACATGCAAAAATGACATTTATCCTGCAAGGCTAGTTAAAAACACCTGAACATATTCAAAAATACGGGGGTTTGGTCACACTATATAGTCATATAGTGCTAAGCCCACTTACTGCGACAAAGTACCCCGAATTAGTGGGTCCTACCCTAGTAATAGAATGAAAGAACCTGGGTCTCAACCATGGGAGATATACTCCTCTATGTGGGAGAACTGAAGGGTTTCTTCCTATACACTGGTGGCCACTAATGTGAGGTAATGAAGAGGGGGAGGGGTGCTCCAGCCAAGAGACCTGGTCAGGGTCTATACAAAATACAAAAAGATACTTGGTGGGCACACCCTAAAAATGCTATACATCTAAGCTGGTGCTGCTATAAGACCAAATACAGTACAAAACAGATTATAGAATTTAAATTAGGCGCGCTCCCGCGCCGGATGTACTGCGCATGCTCCGTTTTGAAATTCCCGCCGCGCTTTGCGCGAAGTGACGTCATTTTTTTGAACGGCGACGTGCGTAACGTACTTTCGTATTCCCGGAAGGTCTTACGCAAAAAAAAAAATGTGAATTCGACCCGGGAACGACGGCCATACTTTAACATGGCTCATCTAAAGTCAAGCCATGTTAAAGCAGGCTTAACTTTGCGAAGGGGAAAAAATTACTAGCGACGACGTAACAAACACGAAAACCTTCGTGGATCGCCGTAAAACCTCATTTGCATACCCGACGCTGGAAAACGACGCAAACTCCACCCAGCGGCGGCCGAAGTATTGCATCCTAAGATCCGACGGTGTAAGTCAATTACACCTGTCGGATCTTAGGGCTATCTATGCGTAACTGATTCTATGAATCAGTCGCATAGATACACTCAGAGATACGACGGCGTATCAGGAGATACGCCGTCGTATCTCTTCTGTGAATCTGGCCCATTGTGCTGACAAGCCCCTTCCCCCTGCACAGCCATTTATTGGAAAAACTAGTGTGCTGCTGCCCCCCGACCCCCGAGAGGTGATCAAATACCACCAAAAGAAAGCTCTATTTGTGGGGAAAAAAGGACGCCAATTTTGTTTGGGAGCCACGTCGCAGGACCGCGCAATTGTCATTCAAAGTGCGACAGTGCTGAAAGCTGAAAATTGGCTGGGGCGGGAAGGCGCGTAAGTGCCTGGTATGGAAGTGGTTAAACTGTGCGATAAACCGCCTGGACACACGCTTTCCTCTCTTTTCAGAGTTTGTAGCAATCTGGAACAATCTGCAGACACTGTGACTCGGATACATCCACACTGAAGACTGAGAAAGACAGATCAGTAGCCCCTGAGGTGGTGGCTGTGTGCACAACACCACCTGATACCAAGTCAAGCCTCAATCTTGCTGATGCCACAAGCCTAGGGTCAGGTAACGGCGGTGTCCTGAGACTCAGACAAGAGTCAGCTTTCACAGTGTTACAGGAAAGATCATGAGGAGAAAATGTCACCAATGATACTGCGTGTCAGACGATCCCGCCAGTGTGCTGTCACGCCGTGTTTACTGCCAAGAGCCATCATTTTCTATCCCTTCCTTGTCTCCTTCGCTTCCCTATAATGTGACATAAAAGCCTGCAGATCAGGCAAAAATATGGACTGACCAGTGCACAGTGTATGTATGTGTGTCACATAGCAGCCATGTTGGAATTGTTGCAAGATGGAGCAAGAGGGTGAAATGATCTGGGTGTGAGGATTGTAGTAAAGGTGGCTGGTGAATCCTATTCACAATACAATTCAATGGATGAAGCTACTGTATGAATTTATTGCAACCCTGTTAACATTTAGTTTAAAGTGTTACTAAACCCAGGACCCTGCATTTACTATATCTGAGTACCCAGTAAACAGAACCTAGGAATGCAATTATTTTAGTAAATATAAACTGCTCAATTCCTTTTCTCATCAGCAGTATATAGCAGCAGTGGAGGTGCGTCCATAGTGGGCGCAGGAGCACCGCCCCCTCTCGCTCCTGCACCGCCACTGAAAACAATACATAGAGTCATGCATTGCATGAATCTATGTATTGTCGCCGGCTCCGCTGCCACCCACTATTCCCCCCCTGGCGAGTGCCGGCCTTCTGAATAACGGCAGCTGGTTGGCTGTGGAAGTGTCTATCAGAGCCAGCGCCTGTGGGCTGTAATCGACTTCCAAATAGTTAACCAGGGGACGCACAGAGGCTCTTTACCACGTGATCAGCCGTGTCCAATCAAGGCTGATCACGATGTAAACATGAAGAGCCGTTGATCGTCTTTTCCTCACTCGAGTCTGACAGACTGCTGCTGCTCTCCTGACAGGGGGGGATCTGTGCTGATTGGTTATCAGCGAAGCCCCCCCCTCGGATGCCCACCCAGGACCACCAGGATGCCACCAGGACCACCAGGGATGGCCACCACACTGGACCACCAGGGAAATGCCATTCTGTGCCAAGGCAGCTGCCAATCAGTGCATATCCCCAATGCCTGCCAGTGCCATTTAACAGTGCTGAATATTAATGCCCAGAAGTGCTGCCTATCAGTGCCCACCAGTGTCTAGCAGTGCCACCTATCAGTGTCACCCATAAGTACCTATCAGTGCAGCCTTTCAGTGCCCATCGGTGTCGCCTGTGAGTGCCCATAAGTGCCACCTATCAATGTCCATCAGTGCTGCATATCAGTGCCGCCTACCAGTGCCCATCAGTACCGCTTATCAGTGTCCATCGTCAGTGCCCATCAGTGCCACCTCATCTGTGCCGTCTCATCAGTGCCTGTCAGTGCCATCTTATCAGTGCCCATCAGTGAAGGAGAAAACATACTTATTTCCAAAATTTTATAACAGAAACAAAAGAAAAACTTTATTTTTTTCAAAATTTTCTGTCTTTTTTTATTTCTTTAGCAACAAATAAAAACCCCAGAGGTGATCAAATACCACTAAAAGAATGCTCTATTTTTGGGAACAAAATGAAAAAAAAATTGTTTGGGTACAGTGTAGTACGACTGCGCAATTGTCATTTAAACAGCGAAAGCATTGAAAGCTGAAAACTGGCTTTGGCAAGAAGGGGGTGTAAGTGCCTGGTATTGAAGGGGCATAGTTCAGCTTATGAGTAAAACAGTTCATGCCCAAGGGGCCTCCGTATATCACAATGCACTTTGCCTTTCTGGTAAATACAGTATAATGTGACTGGACCACATGTTGGCTTTCTGATTTACTCTCATATTGTTTACTTTCGCTTGTCCCTTATAGCTTCTGGGATAAAACAGTACTTGGACGCTGGTTCTTAGCACCACAGGAGCGCTTTTCTCTTTTTTCCAAATCTGCGCATGTAGCAGGGGAGGAGCGCGCTGCTGAAAATGAACATACAAGAACTACTGTGTCCCCGGAGCTATTCTTTTACAAAAATTCAACGTGTAATGTAATATACTGGGGCCCCTTGTCTGCATGAACTGTTTTATTCATAAGGTGGACTATGCCTTTAAAAGGCTTTTGCATCACATAGTAAATTGATTTGGGACCCGTTTACCCTGTCACACAGCTGCCTTTGCATGTAGGTTAAGCATATAATACCGTAACAGATTGTTGCCAGAGGATTGAGCGCACAGGAAGTGCCTTTCATCGAGTTTGGCGTCCATATTTGTTCAACACTCAGCAGTCCATCCTGAGCCTCCATATTTTGTCTTCATTACAGTTTTTTTTTTTTTTTCATAAAGTGGCTCTGCAAATTTCTTTCTTTTTCTTTTCTTTATTTTTTTCAATTTGTGTGATTTTTTTTTTTTTTTTTAATCTCCATTTTGATTTTGAGACACTTGATGCGACAGAAAAACAATGCATATTAAAGCAGTGTAATGCCTTGATTAGCTGAGCACCTCTTTGCAGGCCCCCCATAGACATGACATTAAAATATCAGGATGGAGTGGAAATGCTAATGGGACAATAAACGCCTGATGGACAATGCTATCTGCTTCAGCAGCCAAGAAAATTAAAGGGACCATATCACCTAAACTGAACTGGATCGAGCAACTCAAAGCAATAGGCAAAATTAGTCAGGGAACTTTTAATGCCACCCAATACACTTTACAGCTGTGAAGCCCTGTACACACGGCCGAGGAACTCGACCTGCCAAACACATCGAGTTCCTCGGCGTGTTCAGTCCTGGAGCCGCCGAGGAGCTCGGCGGGCCGAGTTCTCCCATAGAACAACGAGGAAATAGAGAACATGTTCTCTATTTCCTCGCCGAGGTCCTCGTCGGCTTCCTCGGCCGAAAGTGTACACACGGCCGGGTTTCTCGGCAGAATTCAGCTCTGAACCGAGTTTCTGGCTGAATTCTGCCGAGAAACTCGGTCGTGTGTACGGGGCCTGACCGTTGGAAGGTTTTATTGAGGGTCACAAAGCAATATAGCAATAGGAGATGCCTAAAATGTAAAGTGTTGCTTAGGGCACATGCTAGTTAACGGGCATTGGCAATGCTGTATCCTGGCCTAGGCCAACAAGGCCCAGGCCTAGGGCAGCACTTTGCAGGGGGGCAGCACGGACAGTGTCCCCGCCGGCTTGCGCTACACTGTTGGGCAAATTAGTTTAGCGCCCCCATAAATCGGCCGCGCTGCTTCCAGTATGTGGGCGGTTGGCATTCTGCAACGTCGCTTCAAATTTTTTACCATCCCTGTCCCATTGTAGAGATTTTCCTTCACTTCCTGTCCCATAGCCAAACAGGAAGTGAGAGGAAATCTATGCAGATTAAGGGAATCCATTGCCCCCCCCCCCCCGCCCCCAGGCCATCAGAACTAGTGTCCCCACTTGAAAATGTCAGGGTGGGTCTTAAAATGCAAGGGGTGTGGCCTTGACAGGAAGGGGTGGGTCATATTTAAATTAGGGGGTGCATGAGTTTAGTCAGGCCTAGGGCAGCACAAAACCTAAATACACCCCTGGGCATTGGAGCTTAAAAGGCTATGGAAATCCCCAAAACATTAGACAGGATGAGCACATATTGGTAGAGAGGTGGGGTTTAAAGAGACTCTTACTTTACCCTGAATGCTTCTCCATGCTATCCAAATCTAAATAAAAAAAAAAAAAAAGTTTTCGGATTGACATTCACTTTAAAGTTGATGTAAACCCGATTTTTTTTTTTGCTGTCACAATGTAGAGTAAAATATGTCCTACCCAGTCTTGCCACAAAGAGTTAATCCAGCTCTGAGCAATCCTCTTTTATTATTCAGTGAGATAAAAAGGACTAACAGAGAAAAACCTTGGTCTGTTCTGCCCCCTTGCTATGAGTGACAGGTTATTTACATATCTCATGCACTAGCACTCCTTTTCTGAAGTCATGTGGTTACTTTTCTGGATTTTGACTGGATGTTAGTGATCATATCAGAATTTAGTGTAAGTAATACATAGGACAAAATGCATGTTGACAAGGGGAGTGTAAAGGTGGGCAGGGGGTGTACTGACATCACGACTCCACCCACCTAGCTCCAGACAACAGACCCACCCACAGAATCTGCATTTTTTCAGTTCTTATGTAGCGCCTGGCTACTTTCAGAGCCGGTGCTATGTTAAATTTATGGGGAGAATTCAGAGAAATAGTTGGCTCTGAATTAGTTTGATTGTTTAAATTTGGGTCTCTGCTCTAGCTTCGCTGTACTGTGGGCTAGCCTTGCGTTTTCCTGGGGGTGACTCCCATCACCCCCGGACGGCAGGTGGCAGCAGTGGGGTCAAGTGAGACTGAGTATCTCTCCTTGGCGGCCAGTCAGGGGTGGGCCGCCTCGCTGTGAATGCTGGGGAGGGGTATAAAGGGGGCAGACGCCATTGCCTCAAGGTTCTTCCTCGTGTGGCGCCCCCCAAAGGGGTAGCCATTGGGGTAGCCATTCCACGACACCCTCGCATATGGCCCTCCTGGCCAAGGGTGTGCATGGGTAGCAGTGTTCCTGGTTCCGGGACCACGTTGGCCCGGAGCAATTGATCTGCTGTATGTTTGACTGGGTCCCCAATTTGGAGGGGGTCCCGAGCTGTCCTTCCAATTGAAAGAGGCTGACCGATGAGGAGTGTGTCCGAAGGATACCAAGCATGAGGCATGGAGTGACTACCTGGGATCTAACAGGCTGGATGTTGGTCGCCTGTCAGTCGATGATGCCGCGTACACACGGTCGGTTTTTGTGATGAAATAAAACGTTTTTTTATCATGAAACAAAACAACGTTTTTCAAACTTCATTTTAAAAAACGACGTTGCCTACACACCATCGTTTTTTCAAAATGCTCTAGCAAAGCGCGGTTACGTTCAGCATGTACGACGGCACTCTGTTCCATTCAAGCTCGCGTCATAACTTGCTTCTGAGCATGCGCAGGTTTAAAAACGTTGTTTTACCCACACACTATCATTTTAAATTACACAAAAAACGACGTTTTGAAAAGCGACATAAAAAATTGAAGCATGTTCGAATTTTTTTTGGGGAGCGTTTTTCAGAAGACATAAAACGACGTTTTCCCCACACACTGTCATTTTAAATGACGTTTTTAAAAATTACGTTTTTTTTCCATCACAAAAAACGACCGTGTGTACGCGGCATAACTTGCAAAAACTACCTGAAGGAGATCCGGGTGCTGAATCTACTGAGAGAGGATTCTGGATCATAATTGTCACCATTCTTTTGGGAGGGTCTGTGGCAGAGACTTAATCCTAAGTTCGAGTGACATTCTGGCTGCCAGGCTTGTGAGAGAGGCCTGTCCAGGTGCGCTATGCCCACTCCGGCTGGAGTGGCGAAGTGAAGTGTTGTTGGAAGCAGGACTGTTTCCCTGTATGCAGTTACCCCTGAATCTGCTATCTTTTATTTGCTATCCCTTTACCCATCTACTGTTTAATCGTTTTTACCCGACTGGGTAATAAAAGCACAGAAAAGAGTGGACATTCCCTTTACTACAACTCTCATCAAGTACCCTATACGGCGGAGATACAGAGGTAACATGCCGCCCAAAACAAACCAGCAGCTCCTTCGGGGGTAGTGCTACACTTATAACAGACAAAGGGGAGACATTTGACAGGTAAGGATACATGCAGGAGGCATCTATATCCTTATAGATTAGCACTATGGCAGTAGTTTAGAAGGGATGAGAGTGACTTTACATCCACTTTAAAGTCATTTTAATGGGACTTTCTCATTCAAGTGTATTTATCAGGTTCATTGGGCGAGTCGCCCAGTAAATATTTAATGGGCCATACATATTTCTATCTTATTGTACAACCTCTCTAAGATCTACCAACAACTATGTAGTGCAAGGGTCAGTCTAATTGGAAACAATTGAGTGAACCATTAGGGTAGATCTTTCTACATAATTGGATTTGTCCATCCACTGCTGCCTGTATTTGCAGACAACTGATTGGCGAATCTTACAAAATCAAATGTTGAATGTCATTCTAAAGAGATTATTTTCATATTCCTGGGCCAAATTTTGAGCAATTTTTCTAAATAACAGGATTAGGCCTCGTACACACGACCAAGTTTCTCGGCAAAAACCAGCAAGAACCTTGCTGGGAGATATTTTTTTGCCGAGGAAACCGGTCGTGTGTACATTTTCGTCGAGGAAACTGTCGAGAATCTCGTCGAGCCAAAAAGAGAGCAAGTTCTCTATTTCCTCGACGGGAGTCTGATTTGGCTCGTCGAGATCCTCGACAGGCTGGTATTCGACGAGAAACTTGGACGTCTGTATGCTAAGAAACCCGCGCTTGCTCAGATTAAAGTATGAGACGGGAGTAAAAGTAGCATTTGTAATGGAGATAACAAATTTTTAAAGCTGTAACAGACTGAAAAGTGCAAATCGTCTCTTACCAAACTTTTATTTAACATGCAAACACATGAAATTAGCAAAAGCAGCCCCGAGAGTTTAGCCAGTGGAATCCAACTTCCCCTGCCGTTGTATGTGTTGTATGTCACCGCGTTTGAGAACGAGGAGATTTTGGCTTGACTGTGTGTACGCAAAGCAAGCTTGTTGAGTTCCTCGACAAGCCTAACAAGGAACTCGACGAGGAAAACAATGTGTTTCGCCCATCGAGTTTCTCGTTCGTGTGTACGAGGCCTCAGGCCTTTCACTCTTTTGCCAGGCAATAGCTCTCCATGGTGCTGAAACTGTGTTTTGTGTTTTCCCCACAAGGAGTGTTTTAAAGTAGAGGTCCGCTAAATTTTTTAAAAGTCAGCAGCTACAAATACTACAGCTGCTGACTTTTAAAATAAGGACATTTACCTGTCCAGGGTGCCTGCGATCTCGACACTCAAAGCCGATCTATCGCTCGGCTCTCGGGTGCTGCCGCCACCATCTTCTGTAAGGGAATTTAGGAAGTGAAGCCTTGTGGCTTCACTTCCTGGTTCCCTACTGCGCATTCGCGACTCGCGCTGCGCAATCTCACTGGCCCCTGCCGTCTTCTGGGACCTGTGTGTCTCCCAGAAGACAGCGAAGGGGGACGGAGAAGGCGTTGGAAGTGGCGTAGAAACGCGCAGTTGGCTTGGGTATCTATGACCGGAAGTGGGAGTAAAATACCTGTATTATACAGGTACCTGCTCCCCCCTCCCCTGAAAGGTGCCGAATGTGACACCGGAGGGGGGAGGGTTCCGAAAAGCGGAAGTTCCATTTTTGGGTGAAACTCTACTTTAATGTCTTTTTCCTAAAGTTGGAGATTGTAAGGAAAGTCCGGTGAGTTCCATTAAGAGAAGCCCAATGCATGTGTGTGTTTCTGGGAATAAGGTCACGACTAAATGTGCATGCATGGACGTATTATAGTGTGCATAGGTGCACATGCACACTCAGCACTGGTATTGGTGCCAAATGGTCTATTTACATTTTTTCACCCTAGGAATGAAAACGTAAAAGTCAACAACTACAAATACTTTAGCTGCTGTTTTTTAATAAGAGGACACTTACCTGTCCAGGGATCCAGGGATGTCCTCACTTAAGGCAGTTCTTCACTGGTTGGCATGTTAACTGTGAGCAACTGGCTGTGACTCCTTGCAGCCAGTTGCCCACTGCACATGCACGAGAATGGTGGGTGATGTGTTCCAGAAAACTGCGCGGGAGGGGAGATAGGAGAACATACAATGGATCTACCGCAGTACCCACTCCCCCTAGAAAAAAAAAATGTTCAAAGGTGGTAGAGGAAGACAGAATATCCCCTTTTGGGTAAAGTTCCACTTTAAGCTAGAGTGTGAGGCCTCATACACACAACCATTTTCCTCGACAGAATCCATCAAGAAACTTGGTGGCAGAGCTTTTTTGCCGAGGAAAACAGTCGTGTGTATGTTTTTCGTCAAGAAAACTGTCATGGAACTCAACGAGAAAAAAAGAGAACAAGTTCTCTTTTTCCTCGTCGGGAGTCTAAATTTCCTCGTCGTGTTCCTTGTTGGACTGGTTTACAACGAGAAACACGTTCGTGTGTATGCTTAGTAACCCACGCATGCTCAGAATAAAGTATGAGACGGGAGCGCACCTTCGGTAAAAGTAGCGTTTGTAATGGAGATAGCACATTTGTCACGCTGTAACAGACTGAAAAGCGCAAATCGTCTCATACCAAACTTTTACATAACACGCAGTAACATGAGATTAGCAAAAGCAGCCCCAAGGGTTCTGCCAGTAGAATCGAACTTCCCCTTTATAGTGCCGTCGTATGTGTTGTACGTCACCACGTTTGAGAACGATGAGATTTTGTCTTGACAGTGTGTACGTAAAGAAAACTTGACAAGATTCTCGACAAGCCTAACAAGGAAATCGTCAAGGAAAATAACGTTTCATTTACGACGAGTTCCTCGGTCATGTGTAGGAGGCCTGACATGGACAGATTGCTTAATGATCTTCAGATAGTTCCTGATTTAACTGTGACATGACCTGCTACTTCTGCCCTCCCATGTACTACCCAGCTTGCCTTTGGCCTGTCTTTGGATTCTTGTTTGCCTGTTTTGACCTGAGCTTCTGTTTAGGACTTTGCACCCTCGCCTCTGATTTTGTACATGGCTGCCCAGCTGGTAACAGACCTCGACCTGTATCTTAACACTGTCTCTGGTTGATGTTGCTGTACCTCACCGCCTGGCTGTTGACAACCTTTGGCTTTTGTCCTCTCTTTGTTCCTGTCTACTAATCAGGGGCTACCATGTTCCTGCATCTGCTTCTTACCTGGTGGTCCGCAGTTGTCTGCCCCTCGCACCCAACAGCTGGTGCTGCATAAAACATTGACCATTGTGCTACTCCTCACATTTCCTGTCACCACTACCTCTGGAATGTTGGACAGGAGGTCCAAGAGAAGTTCCCTCTTCAGATCAAACCGCAACAGGTACATAGCAGCAATAACGAAAAAAAAAAAAAACAGCATAGTCCTCCTTCCCCAGAGCTAATCAGCCAAGCACTCTAGCTTCAGCATTTTGGGGTACTTTCATAGGAATCCCTCCCAAGAAGGGAGGTGTTTTAGAGGAGCTCATTCAGGCTTAATGACATCCCCGTGGCCCATGCCGAGGGTGTCAGCAAAGCGGGTGCCTATGTACCACATACTTGCTTCCCTAGCTGACTTTTTGAGTGAATACAACATTTAAATAATAAAGATCCCTGGATTGTTATGGATCACTAGATCCCTGCAAATAAAGATATTTGCTAAAAGGTGTGTCTGGCACTATAAGTTGAATGATGACATGAGATAACCGCCAACCAATTATTTTTTAGAACAACATACATGCCTGTGTAATCCAAATATGCCTGTATATGCATTAATCCCCTTGCCAGGATTATCAGACCAGTATGCCAAGAAAATTCATTACACAACTAATTCCTCCCTTGAGATTGGTTGGCCAAGTTGTGTGCAGAGTAAGCAGGCTGCCCATAGATATGATATTTTTTTCTGATAGCATGTCTATTGATATCTATATGGTGAATATCAAGCATCTGACACTTTTCTGGTTACACTACCATTTACCAATCCAAATATTATCAGCTAGATTCATGGGCAAGAATCAAAAGACTATCAAGGATAAATGAATCTGTCTGGGTTTGGTTCATGAACAGTTTTGCAAATCTTGCTCGAAGTTATCAGAAACCCTCACTGAACACTTAAAGCCCCGTACACACGATTGGATTTCTCATTGGAATAAACTGCGACGGGTTTTTCCGATGGAATTCCGCCAAGCTGTCTTGCATACACACGGACACTCCAAATTCGTCGAAAATGCGATGACGTACAACACTATGAAAAAAAGATGGAAAAAAAGAGAACATATTCTCTTTCTAACTCCGTCGGAATTTCTGATGGAAAAAGTCACACACGGTCTGAATATCCGATGAAAAAATTCCGTCTGACTTTTTCCTTCGGAAATTCCGATTGTGTGTACGTGGCAGCTTAATTTTAACTTCCAGCTATTTGTAGGGCTAATAAGCAGATTATTGTCAAACAAAAGACATGGCATCGCTATGGAGAATACATACCAATGACAAAATAAAAATAACTAAATAAATACAGTATAACCCTCTATATCAGTGTTTTTCAACTCCAGTCCTCAAGACACCCCAACAGGTCATGTTTTCCAGCTTTCCATTATTTTGCACAGATGATTTGATTAGTTTCACTGCCTTAGTAATTACTACAGTCTCGGGGGAAATCCTGAAAACATGACCTGTTGGGGGTACTTGAGGACTGGATTTGAGAAGCACTGCTCTAGGGGCCAGATTCACAGCGGAGATACGACGGAGTATCTCAGATACTCCGTCGTATCTCTCAGAGTATCTATGCGACTGATTCATAGAATCAGTTACGCATAGATAGCCCTTAGATCCGACAGGTGTAATTGTTTTACACTGTCGGATCTTAGGATGCAATACCTCGGCCGCCGCTGGGGGGAGTTTGCGTCGTATTTCAGCGTCGGGTATGCAAATGAGGATTTACGGCGATCCACAAAGGTTTTTCCCGTCGTTACGTCGGTGCAAGTCTTTTTCTCCCGTCACAAAGTTAGGTGTGCTATTACAGTTTTTCTCCATTGTTTTGGCTCATTTCTTGAAACAGAAATTACATTCTCAAAACAACATGGACAAATCTCCAAACCACTTCGCAATTGTTCACAACTGAATGGCATTTCTCATTCATTTCATCAAATTGCAAATGTCTCAGTACATGTCTCCATGTCTTAGTACATTTTTCAAATGATTTAGTACAAGTAGCCTACATTTAGCACAATTTCCAATTGAATAGATCTTGTTGATCTAAACTGATTGTCATTTTTTCAGTCTAATGGTCGTTCTCTCCAAAACAGGTCAGCGTCATTTCATTGTTTAAGTCATCACATGCACAATAGTCTGTTCAATTGTCAAAAATATTCAGGAACATAATACCATGAATACCATATATGAATCTCTTGGAACATTTGATAAAATGATTACAGCAATTGACAGTCGGGTGCAACTAGAACTTGACTAACGAAGGAGGAGTTGGAGTTGGTCTCAGATGACCAATCAAACAGTATGTTTAGTTATTGTACCTGACAGATGCTGTCCATGATTGTGAATGCTGCCCAACATGTATATATAGAGCTTGACCATGCAGGACCAGTACAATGTCTGAACATGGAGTCACCTGGCCAAGTAAATGAACAATGGCAACTGTCTGCTCGAGGAAGAAGAAGAGGAGGAGGAGTAAGGGTGTGTGGTGGTGGAATAGGGGGAAGAGGCCCAGGAGCACGAAGACACCATGCTGTCCCTGATGAAATTCGGGCCACAATTATAGACCATGTCATCAACCATGGCCTCACAATCAATGATGGAATTATATAATGTATAGGACAGGACACTGTGCATAGAGCAACAAATATGTTTATTCATTTACATATTCATTTAGTGTGTGTGATAGGCCTACAGTATAACAGTATCTTACCTCAGTGGGATGTTACGTATGATACTAACAATGACAAGAAAAATATTGTAGATGTAGCGCCTGTGCACTTCCAAGTAACGGTGCTATTACTGTAAAAGTTACGGTAAGAGATAATCAGAGTGTAGTTGACTCTGATTCTGATTGCAATTTTACAAAGGGTCTCTGTTTCAGCTGGGCTGTGCTGCGGGTCCATTCTGTGGTTGCTGGGGTGTCATACCACCCCGGGGCAACAGTGGAGTCCAGGCTGGGGTGCCTCTTGCCAGCAGCCAATCGGGAGGGAGTTTCTCTCCCGGGGCATGCTGGGGGAGGGTACTTCTGGAGCAGACGCCATTGAGGCGGGGTTCTTTTCCTTAGGTGGCACTCACCTTTAGGGTGACCACACATCATGGCCCCCCGGCGAGATGGCCTACCAGACAGGGGTGCGCGTGCCACGCGGTGTTTCTGGTTCCGGGACCATGTTGGCCCGAAACATTTAAAGCTGTGGCGGGGCCCCAGTATTCGACTGGGTCCCCAATTCTGAGAAGAACATGTACCCCAGGTTTGGAAGCACTGGAATACTGGCCTGTAGTATATTGAACTTGTGGAACATAGAACATTCCTATGTAGCTGTCTGTAACTCTAGTGTATGACTCTTCTGTATGACTGATTTGATGTTTTCTTTTTTTACTCTATTGTAGAGAATAATGGCACTGGAAGGAAACGAGACCTCTCACATACCCGTGTATGTGGATGAGGCTGGCTTCAACCTAGCCAAGGGCCGAAGACGTGGCCGTAATTTTATTGGCCACCGGGCCACGGTGGATGTCCCAGGCCAGCGAGGGGGCAATATAACTATGTGTGCTGCCATTTCTGAGAATGGTGTGGCCACTCACATCCCCAGTCTTGGCCCATACAATACACAGAAGCTCCTCATCTTCTTGGACCGCCTTCATTTGGATTTGATCCCTGAAAATGAGAGAGGTCTCATAGGGCCTCACCTACCACAAAATATAATTGTATGGGGCAATGTGAATTTTCACCATGGCCCGCTTATCAGGGCCTGGTTCACTGCTCATCCAAGGATGGATATGGTGTTCCTACCACCTTACTCTCCTTTCCTCAATACTATTGAGGAGTTTTTCTCCGCTTGGAGGTGGAGGTGGAGAGTGTATGAGCATCGGGCTCAAGATCAGAGGTCCCTGCTCCATGCAATGGCTGCCTGTGAGGATATTACAGGAGATCAGTGTAGGGGATGGTTGCAACATGCACGCCGTTCCTTCCCTCGTTGCATCGCAAGGGAGGATATACGCTGTGATGTTGACGAAAATCTGTGGCCAGACAGACAGCAGCGTGTGGATGGGCAGGAGGGTGAGGACGGTGGGCAGGAGAGGGAGGGTGAGGACGGTGGACAGGAGCGGGAGGGTGAGGACGGTGCCCAGGAGAGGGAGGGTGAGGACGGTGCCCAGGAGAGGGAGGGTGAGGACGGTGGACAGGAGAGGGAGGGTGAGGACAGCCACCAGTGAAGAGATGTTACAGTAGTTGTAAAACTCCAGCTTTATTTACAGCATTGTAGGCTAAATGTAATTTTCCTTGTTTCATGTTTGTGCATTTATATTTCCGTATATATTATGCTGTATACATTTTCTTTTTACTCTGAAGTATGGAAGTTACCGTATTTATCGCGGTATAATGCGCTCCCGCGTATACCGCGCACTGGAAAAAAGTTTTTTTTTACTTACAGTTTTGGTGTCTTGCGCGGTGTCCATCGGCTGCCTCGTCTGGTCCGGCGTCCGTCTGCGGCTTCGGGTGTCCTCTTCGTCGCGTCCGGCGTCCTTCTGCGGCGTCCTCCCCGCTCGTTTCCCGCGCCGAGTTTGAATATTGCGCTGACATATACCGAGCGCAGTACACTCGTGTATCGTCGGGCAGGCTCGGCAACTCTCGCGCTGACGTCCTGTACGCTCAGGACGACAGCGCGAGACTGCCCGAAGATACACGAGTGTACTGCGCTCGGTATATGCCGGCGCAGTATTCAAACTCGTGGCGGGAAAGCGGGTATCGGCGTATACCGCGCACCCACGATTTTGCCCTGATTTTCAGGGCAAAATAGTGCGCGGTATACGCCGATAAATACGGTACTTTGTGTGTGAATGATAATGGTTACAATACTATACTGTAAAGTAATTTTTCCTTGGCAGTATGAGTGCAGTGTGTGATGTCAAACCTTGGAGGCGACTCTTACTCTAAAATCTTTCCTTTTTTTCAGTTTTATACACAATTGTATTCAGTTAGCTAGACAAAAACTGTACAGTAACCATTGTCAATGAAGGACTGGGCTAAGACTGAAAGGTGTACATGAGGGATATTTCAATGGTCCTCTGCCATAGAGACAAAACATCTAAACATTTTGACTTGCGGTGCTTACACAATGCCAAAGGGATGAAGCATTTTGGGGGCACTGACTATTTGAATGAGAAATAAATTTAGTTTTGACACATGAGTGAACTGTTTTGGGAAAGATATGAACTTTTGAAGGTGAACCATGGTGTTGTGCCGAACCATCCGGGTTATTTTGGCAAAAGTACCAAGAGAGCTGAGAACGTCCGGTCTGTATCAAGAAATGAGCCAAAGCAATTGAGAAAAACATTTGCCATTTTGAGGGCACTGACTCTTTATATGGGAAATTAATACGGTTTTGAAGCAAGAGTGAACAGTTTTGGGAGAGATATGAGCTTTTGCACGTGAGTTATAGTGTTGTGCTAAACTGTAAGACTGTTTTGCCAAATGATCTTAGAGTTTTGAGAATGTCATTTCTGTTTCAAGAAATGAGCCAAAACAATAGAGAAAAACTGTAACATGGTGTAAAATTACTCCACCATGTTAAAGTATGGCCGTCGTTCCCGTGTCGCTTTTGAATTATTTTTTTTTCCGGCGTAAATACGTTACGCACGTCGCGATTCACAAACACGTCGGGCCGCCGTAAGTTCGCTCAAAGCACGTCAGGGAAAATTGCGAACGGAGCATGCGCAGAACGTCCGGCGCGGGACCGCGCCTAATTTAAATGGTGCCCGCCCCATTTGAATTGGGCGGGCTTGCGCCGGACGACTTTACGTTACACCGGTTTCCAGGTAAGTGCTTTGAGGATCAGGCACTAACGCTGAAAACTTGCGGCAGTGTAACCTAAACGGGTTACGTTACACGGCTGCAATTATTCGTGAATTTGGCCCTATATTCTTAGGCCTCGTACACACGACCGTTTTTCTCGGCAGAATCCATCAAGAAACTTGGTGAGAGAGATTTTTTGCCGAGGAAACCGGTCGTGTGTACATTTTTCTTCAAAGAAACTGTCGAGGAACTCGTCGAGCCAAAAAGAGAGCATGTTCTCTTTTTCCTTGACGGGACGGGAGAAAATTGGCTTGTCGAGTTCCTCGACAAGCCTAACAAGAACTCGACGAGGAAAACGATGTGTTTCGCCCGCCGAGTTCCTCGGTCGTGTGTACGAGGCCTAAGGCTAAGCTCTCCCTAACATTTCCAACACTCAATGACAATATGGCTGCTGTGAGTCCAGTCTTTTATAATGAGGGGGCTTGGGTATCCATTCCTTCAAACGATTGGCTCTTGAGACCCGGCTGACCTGGGAAAAAGATATGCATTGTACTGTATGTTGTTCCCTATTTCTTTTGGCAAACCTGCAAACTTTTCAGAAAAAAAATTGTGATTCACAAAATTCACGAATCCCAGGGATTCGCCGCAAACCCATGGTAGGGGTGAACTCAGACCTCATTCCTAAAAGTCAGATTGCCAAAACCTGACAACTGTTCTGCTCAGGAAAGGAAGGTGAATTCAGTGGAAAAGAACTGGTTAAAGCTGTGTATTTATTGTACAACCCTTGTGAACTTAGACGTATGTCTCATAGGCACACCTGTAATAATTTGGCTCTGACTCTATACACCGCACATTTTCCCATCACACAAATACCATTTTGTGTTTAAGGCTAAAATGCCACCATGTGTCCCTCTTATTCACCAAACTCTGCCATACCCTCACCAGGTTTACAACCTGACAGACGTAAGATGTTCACCCAAAGTCTTCCATCTGTCACAAAGAACCAAAAGCAGCATGGGAAAATATAGCATATGTGCAAAGCTTCTATGTGACTACAGATGGTTACAGATGACAAACCAGATTGCCGGCAGAAAATAAAGAAGTGTTTTTTTTTTTTTTACATGTCCTTAATATCTGGACTAAGCTTGAGATTTAGTTTGTATAATTAATTTTAATGAATTAATTTTGCAGGTAAGCTTCATCAGGACTTTGCGGCTTCGTGTGGCTTGACAGTGACAGGCACTTGTGAGCTGACCCAGCTACTTGAATTTGGAATGACATTATTGCGCAGTGTGGGGCAGGGGAGCCGCATGTTTGTTCTGTACTTGTCTGAATCCTGATTAACAATGCGCAGAAACGAGAGGACTTGGAGCAATGCTGTTGACAAAATTACCAAGTCTCTGCACTTTAATTATTCGAGTACTTCACATTTATTGAGAACCCAGGGATAAATAGTTTCCTACTATGCGAATCTGTAGATGACTTGATTGAACTCATTGTTTAAGCAGATTGGAAAGATAGAGAGATAGATAGAGAGATAGAGAGAGAGAGATAGAGAGAGAGATAGATAGATAGATAGATAGATAGATAGATAGATAGATAGATAGATAGATAGATAGATAGATAGATAGATAGATAGATAGAGAGAAATCCACTTTGCACTACAAGTGCAAACTACAACTGAAACTCCACTGAAAGTGCACTTGGAAGTGCAGTCGCTGTAGATCTGAGGGGTGGATCTGAAATGAGGGGAAGCTCTTCTGATTTTATTATCCAATCATGTGCGAGCTAAAATGCTGTTTTTTATTTTCCTTGCATATCCCCCTCGGATTTACAGCGACTGCACTTCCAAGTGCACTTTCAGTGCAATTTCAAGTGCACTTTGCACTTGTAGTGCAAAGTGGATTTGTCTTAAGTAAATAACCCTCAATGCTATTATGGTAACATTATATTGCTCTGGCCACAGTGTGTTAAAAAAAAAAACTTAAATGAAAGAAAAAAAAATTAAAACATTAAAGTGGAGGTTCACCAAAAAAAAAAAAATTTTTAACATTACATTCAGCCGAGTTGTCATAATGACAATCGGCTGTTTTTTAAAATTTTATCCCCGTACATACCGTATTTTCACAGCCGCTTCCAGGTATGTCTTCTGCGGGACTGGGCGTTCCTAATTGATTGACAGGCTTCTGACCGTCGCATACTGCGCGTCACGAGTTGCCGAAAGCAGCCGAACGTCGGTGCGCATGCGCCGTATAGAGCCGCACCGACGTTCGGCTTCTTTCGGCAACTCGTGACGCGCTGTATGCGACGGTCGGAAGCCTGTCAATCAATTAGGAATGCCCAGTCCCGCAGAAGACATACCCGGAAGCGGCGGTGAAAATACGGTATGTACAGGGATAAAATAAAAAAAAACAGCCGATTGTCATTATGACAACTCGGCTGAATGTAATATTAAAAAAATTTTTGGGGGTGAACCCCCGCTTTAATATTTAAAACAAAGAAATTGATAAATAGAGAGATGGAAAGATTGATAGATCGACACTGTAGATAGAAAATTTGATACAAAGATACAAGAAGTGCTTTGTAAATTTTCAGCATAACACAAATACCTGCAATAAATAAATAAATAATAAATAGATAGATAGATCTTCTAAGTATAGATACAATTCTACAGTATGTGGCCTTCTAATGAATATTCCCCATAAATACCGCTATTTTTTCTGGCCTTGAGGAACATTAATTGATTAATTACATGTAAATCCCACTTCCTTCTCCATTACAGTATTAACCGATTGTTTCCTGTCACGGAACTTTCTTCCTCTTCTTTTCTGCAGATCCCTCTTGCATGATTCATGAAGGACCAGTAAAAGGCTAATTGTTGAAATTAATATGCGTAAATGACTAAGCAAGAGATAACAAAATTGCATCTGCCCTTCTCTGGCAAAGATTCAACATTGACGTCCTGTACCACCAGCTGCTGCCGCACACAACACACACTTGCACAAAAATTAAAAGCTACAAATATTAATTAATACACTTTTTTGGTACGTTAATTTGCACTGAAAGGTTCCGGGGAGCAGAACTGCAGAGAAGATGAACCATGATAATTAGAATTAATGGGACTGATGCATTTTTTTATTTTTTTTTGCTGGGAAAGTAAAAAAAAAAAACATGAATGGTGCTTAGAAGATGAAAGTGACATTCTCATAAATCTCGATGATAATTCAGCTATTACAAGGAGAAGGATTAAGTACTATGCTTACACAGTTATCCATCACATGATGCATTGCATCCCATCGATCACTGTATGGGCTTCGACATCATGGCTGCCCTTCTGGGATTTAGGGGGAAATGCTTTGGGGGAATTTAAGGGATCATAGTGACGAGTGTCAGCCAGAAAGAAATAAATGGTTTAGACCTCTGGCTCCCAAACAAAAATAATGGCCAATACTCTTTAAGTGTCACTTGCCCACTAGGTTAATGCTATACAGGGTATAATCTTTTAAAGGCAATTAAAGCTCAGCTGAAGTTATAGTTACAATCAGATACAAACATTCCAGGGGGGCCAAAACAAAAAAGTGTTCAAAGTCTTCCCAGATTTTTTTTAGGATGCAGAAAGCCACAAACGAGTAGAAAAGCCTGTTTATTAATTTAAGTTTGCTCTAAACTTGGCAACTTATTTTTAAGTTGTAAAGACTCCTGTTTATATACAGCAGTTGGAGTATTCGATTCCCAATTCCAAAATGGAGGTTTTCGCATTTCCGATTCCTGGTGACCAAAGCGAGGCTTGGGTATTTATAGCGGTGAATCACGGCAGAGCCCATCCCCATTGAGAACGTCAACGTATGACGAAACGCGTCTGGGTCAACGGCGTGCAGTGACGTCACCGCGTTTACGCTAGGAGGAAGGGCTCCT
This sequence comes from Rana temporaria, assembly GCF_905171775.1. Lineage (NCBI taxonomy): Eukaryota > Metazoa > Chordata > Amphibia > Anura > Ranidae > Rana > Rana temporaria. The sequence continues at coordinate 190,557,257 of NC_053494.1, read as the reverse complement.
GTTAATGCCGGCCAGTATCTGTTTTAAACTGCTCGATTTGCACATCCTTGTGTAAGTAGTTTCTTATTTTTTTAATAAATTGTTCTATACGGTACTACACTATGTTGCGGTCTCCTTCCTTACATATGGTTTACCGCTGTGCTGCATGATACGGCCGCTGATGAGTATCCCATGCTGTGTCTTGGTCATATTCCGCTGTGAATCCCGCAATCAGCTGTAGTCTATCTGGAATTAGGATTTACCCTGTGCTGTGATACCAACCTCTGGGATATCCCGCTTTGGATTTCTATTAATGCTGTTATTAAGCTAACTTCTGGTAAGCCTCAGTCCATGTGGTGGTGGCTCACAAGTTTGCAAGTGCACTGGGGTGCTGTCTGTCCTGAATATTTCATCGTATTTATTGGACTTTATTCACTTTTTATGTTTTTCACATAAGGACTTGATTGATAATCTTTTAAGTTGGCGCAATTTATTTTTTATGAGTAGAAAAGCCTGTCCCCTGCTAGTAGGGTTGCCACTTTTTCTTCAAGACAAAACCCGAACACTTTAGCGGCGCAAAGCAATTTTTTTTGTATACACTGTAGGATTGTAACAGACTGGAGACATCTTTAGGTGTTCTAAAGATAATAGTAATGTGGCATGCATAGTGCCCCCTCACCCTCCTGTAAGGCCCTGTTTCCCGAGACACATTCTTGCCAGATATATGTTGGACAGTCCGGGTTTAAAATCATGTGTCCGACTTTCAGTCCACCTGAAACCTGGACACATGATTCCAATCCCGACTGTCCTGGTGAATCTCGAACAGGTGGCAACCCTACATGCTAGCATGCTGTAGAGAAGAACCTTTGTTCTCTGTTTGGAAGTAGTGGTCTCTCTGCAGAGGTCTGATGTTCCCCCTTGCTGAATGAGACCTATATTTCTGCAAGCAGTGAAGGTCATGATCCCTGCTGATTGGAGATTTCTGTTTTTTACTTAACAACCTCTGCAGAAAGACCACTGCTTTCATGTAGAAAGCAAGGGTCTTTCTGTACAGCATGGGTCTCCAAGCTTTCTAAACAAGTTTCCTGTCCTTCAGACGTGGCCATTGGAAGTGGAGAAGGTCCTGATGTCACTGGGGAAAAAACAATACCCCATCTTTGGTGTTAGTGGAAGCAATTATGTTCCATCACTGGTGTCATTGGGCCCCATCGTTGGTGTCATTGGGAGGAATAGGACTCCATCGTTGGCGTCAGTGGGAGGAATTGGGCCCCATCGTTGGTGCCATTGGGAGGAATTGGGCGGGCCCCATCATTGGGAGGAAATGGACTCCATCGTTGGTGTCATTGGGAGAAATTGGGCCCCATCGTTGCTGTCATTGGGAGGTATTGGTCCCCATCGTTGGCGTCAGTGGGAGGAATTGGGCCCCATCGTTGGTGCCATTGGGAGGAATTGGGCCCCATCATTGGTGTCATTGGGAGGAATTGGACTCCATCGTTGGTGTCATTGGGAGGAATTGGGCCCCATCGTTGGTGTCATTGGGAGGAATTGGGCCCCAATGTTGGTATTAGTGGATAAAATAGTGTCCCAAGGGCCAGATAAAAGCAAGCAAAGGGTCGCATCTGGCCCCCTGACTGCAGTTTTGAGACCACTGCTCCACAGTATGTTGCACGGGACAGGCATTTCTGCTTAGGCTCTGGCTCCTTTCTAAAGTTATCCGAAAGGCTTTGAATACTTTCCTTAGAACTCATAAAGAGTGCAATAGACAGACTTTAGAACTTAGACAAATGTCAGCGCCTATGACAAATTCATGTACCTTGCAGAAACAGTTACATGAACTTATCTCATAGAGGCATGGCGGGAGGTGACACTGAGGCCAAAATGTTTATACTGGACACATTATCCTCATTACACATTCAGACCCTGGGCCACACAGTGTCATTAGTTGCAAGGATGCTCTAGGGTGCATAGCGTCATTGGTTCCCAGGCTGCTGTTGGCTCTCATAGCAAGCAATGACTCACCCCATTCAACTGCCAGCTAGAAGATTCCAATAATTAACCAAATATAGCCATGGCCATGTTTGGATAATGATGTCAGACAGCAATTTTTTCCTCATTTTATAGCTTTTAGGGTGTGCCTAGGCACCCCAGGCACACCCCCTGTACATGCCTATGGTTCTTCGTACTGTACCGTCAATTTCCTAATCGGTGAAGCGGCGGTAACTCTTTTTGAATCTGTCACAATTATGGGACAGATACTTAAAGTGGCACAATTAAGGACTACCAAAACCTGTTGCACATGTTGAAACTTTTACCAAAACTGTTGATAGACTCTCAGGATTTAGGTGCTGGCCCATCTTAAGGGACCATACTGCCAAAAATCAGGGTTCAAGTCCTGGGGAAAAAAGTGTGGGAACTCACCCAAGATTCCCACCCCCACCTCAAAAAAAAAAGTGTGTGTGCGTGTGTGTATATATATATATATATATATATATATAACACACAAACACAGCGTCCTCAGGCTGCCTGTGTTGATTGGGCAACAACTCCTCAGTGCCCATCAAATGCAGCTTTACCAGTGCCCAGCCATGTTTGGATAATGATGTCGTACAGCACTTTTTTTCATTTTATAGCTTTTATTATTCATGCTAAAATTATTATAGTATTTTTTACAGTCCTATTTGTGTTTGATATGCCGGGGTACATTGTATGTTATTAACCACTTAAGCCCCGCACCTTTAGGCAGCTAAATGCCCAGGCCAGGTTTTGCAATTCGGCACTGCGACGCTTTAACAGACAATTGCGCGGTCGTGCGACGTGGCTCCCAAACAAAATTGGCGTCCTTTTTTCCCCACAAATAGAGCTTTCTTTTGGTGGTATTTGATCACCTCTGTGGTTTTAATTTTTTGCGCTATAAACAAAAATAGAGCGACAATTTTGAAAAAAATGCAATATTTTTTACTTTTTGCTATAATAAATATCCCCCAAAAACATATATAATTTTTTTTTTTCTCAGTTTAGGCCGATACGTATTCTTCTACCTATTTTTGGTAAAAAAAATCGCAATAAGTGTTTATCGATTGGTTTGCGCAAAATTTATAGTGTTTACAAAATAGGGGATAGTTTTATTGCATTTTTATTAATTATTTTTTTTTACTACTAATGGCGGCGCTCAGCGATTTTTTTCGTGACTGCGACATTATGGCGGACACTTCAGACAATTTTGACACATTTTTGGGACCATTGTCATTTTCACAGCAAAAAATGCATTTAAATTGCTTGTTTATTGTGAAAATGACAGTTGCAGTTTGGGAGTTAACCACAGGGGGCGCTGTAGGAGTTAGAGTTCACCTAGTGTGTGTTTACAACTGCAGGGGGGTGTGGCTGTAGGACTGACATCATCGATCGAGTCTCCCTATAAATGGGATCACTCGATCGATGCAGCCGCCACAGTGAAGCACGGGGAAGCCGTGTTTACATACGGCTCTCCCCGTTATTCAGCTCCGGGGAGCGATCGCGACGGAGTGGCTATAAACGAATAGCCGCGCCGTCGTCCCGGATCGCTCCCCGAGGTAAGCCGCCCGCCGCACGCAGCGGGGGGGTCCCGATCGGACCCCCCACCCGCTAGAAGGCAAGGACGTATATATACGTAAATAGGCGTGCGGCTGGCGTTAAGTGGTTAACAACCAGAGTCACGTGACTTTGGTACGTCTGAGCCCACCTCAGTAGTGGGGGGAAGCAAAGAAGTCTCATGCTACTTTCAATTCCATAATAAAGGCCAACCCTTAATGATCCAACTAGTTTGGCTCTGAGGAAGGGGTTACTACATCCGAAACGCGTAAGCCAGCTAGGATCCAGGTGGTGTCCTTCTAAGCTGAGAAGCATGTGCAGTGGATCAAGCTAATTTGATCCTTACTCTGATGGGCTTTAAAATCACAAGTGTATGTGAGTACAATTATGTTGTAGTGTGAATAAATGTGTTATTGGGATAATGCGATAGGCCGGTGCGCCCTCTCTTCTTTGTGTTTTCTGTAGCATCACTGGCACCTGTGTTTACATTCAGCTATCAGTCAGGGAGTTTCCTGGTCAGCAGCTATATGGGGTCAGGATGCTTCATTGGTTGCAAAGATACCAGTGGACACCAGAGTTCTAGCAACCCATGAGTCCTGAGTTGGAAGCTGTCACCTTCATGACAGCTTCCCAGCACATACATCTCCTACTCGGAGCATTGGGTTATTTCTGCACACCAACTCAGAGTTGTTCTCATAGGCATGCGCAGCCTATTGCATTAGGGTGTGCAGCCCAAAGCTCAAACACACAAGTGCGCATGTGTGTATATAGTATATACTGTGTATATACTGTATATGTATACACACACAGATACACACTCTTATGGCAGAGATCAGTGGGGACACAGAGTGCTTATGTGCATGGAGCGTGTGCATTAGGGTGCACCCCAAGCACACCCCCTGCACATGCCTATGGTTGTTCTTACTGTACTGTCAATTTTCTAATCTATGAAGCACAATTATGGCAACAGATACTTAAAGTGGCACAATTAAGGACTACCTGTAAACCTGTTGCACATGTTGAAACTCTTACCAAAACGGTTGATGGGCTCTCAGGAATTAGGTGCTGGCCTTTCTTAAGGGACCATACTGCCAAAAAAGCAGGGGTCAAGTCCTTCTTTAATTGCTACAGCCTGCAGATTGCGGTGCCCAGTATTCAACCACCCCCTTCCTTCCCTGCTAAATTTGGGCAGCCCGACCTAGAAAGTAGCCCAGTACAGCAGCCAAAGCAGCCTGTGGGCAGCAGTATGGGCTCCCCCCCCCCCCCCCCGTTGGCGCTTCACCCTCTCTGTCTCAGCTCGCAGCACCTGGGCACAGCAGGATTGCCCCTGCCCTGTCCACACACCGCCTGCCTCAGCTCCCATGCTTGAGGCCATTCTTGCAGGACGAGGCCAATAATGGGAACGGCGTTACTGCTGTAGAAAAAGTACAGGAACGCCATTCCCACACATTCCCACGGGATTCGAGCCCTGGGAGTATCTCACCAAAAATTACATTTTTGTTCCAGGGGATGCCTGAAATCTAATTTGTATCTTTTAGCTAGATTCAGGTAGAGTTAGAGTCAGTAGATACGCCGACCTAACTCAGAATCTGCGCCGACCTATGTTTAAGTGTATTCTCAAACAGATATACGCTTAAACATATCTAAGATACGAAGGCTTGTGCCGTCCTATCTTAGGTTGCAATATTTAGGCTGGCCGCTAGGTGGCGCTTCCATTGCGGTCGGCGTAGAATATGTAAATCGGTAAATACGCCTATTCACGAACGTACGCCGGCCGACGCAGTAAATTTTACGTTGTTTCCGTAAGAGATAGGCTGCCTAAAGATAAAGCTGCCCCTAGGAGGCGTAGTCAATGTTAAGTATGGCCGCCGTTCCCGCTTCAAAATTCGAAATTTTTACGTCGTTTGCGTAAGTCGTCCGCGAATAGGGATTTACGTTAAAAAAAACGTTCAAAAAAAAGTCAATCAGGTCGGGTCAAGCCTGATTATCATAAAACACGCCCCCTCAGCCAAATTTGAATTAGGCGCCCTTACGCCAGCCCGCTTTAGGCTACGCCGCCGTAACTTAGCAGGCAAGTACATTGTGAATCATGTACTTGCCTCGCTAACTTACGACGGCGTAGCCTAAATGCCTTAAGCTACGCCGCCTTAAAGTTGCGGCCATCTCTGTGAATCTAGCCATTAGTGTAGACTTCTGGGAAAATCAGTGAGGCAATCACACAAGCAGGAAATTTGGTTTCTGGGGGCGTTCTGTACACATTCTGTCTATAGAACTCCTCCAGGTAGCCATATTGCATTGCATTTTCAGAAAATTGCACAGCTGCAGATTGAAAAGGAAAGGTATTTTTTAATAACATTCAATTACAAAATGACTTGTGTCACAATTGTATACGCTATATTATTTTTTCTTTATTTGCTTTTTTTTCATACAAAAGTGGAGTTACCTTTTACCCTTTGGTAGGATTTTTCCTGAACATAGCACATTATGGGCCAGATTCTCAGAGGAGATACGACGGCGTATCTCCAGATACACCGTCGTATCTCTGAGTTGTGCCGTCGTATCTATGCGCCTAATTCATAGAATCAGTTACGCATAGAATTCTATTAGATCCGACCGTCGGATCGTAACTGCATATTTACGCTGGTCGCTAGGGGCGTGTACGCTGATTTACACTTTGAAATATGTAAATCAGCTAGATACGCGAATTTACGAATGTACGCCCAGCCGACGCAGTACAGATACGCCGTTTACGTTAGGCTTTTCCCGGGGTAAAGTTACCCCTGCTATAGCAGGCGTATATGCGGCGTACCAATGTTAAGTATGGCCGTCGTTCCCGCAACGAAATTTGAAGATTTTACGTCGTTTGCGTAAGTCGTCCGTGAATGGGGCTGGACGTAATTTACGTTCATGTCGAAACCAATACGTCCTTGCAGCGTATTTGGAGCAATGCACACTGGGATATGTCCAAGGACGGCGCATGCGCCGTTCGTGAAAAACATCAATCACGTCGGGTTATGGCTATTTTACATAACACACACCCCCCTGTACCAAATTTAAATTAGGCGGGCTTACGCCGGCCGATTTACGCTACGCCGCCGCAACTTACGGAGCAAGTGCTTTGAGAATACAGCACTTGCCCGTCTAAGTTGCGGAGGCGTAACGTAAATCGGATACGTTACGCCCGCGCAAAGATACGCCGCTGTACGAGAATCTGGCCCTATGTGTATTTTAGTTTTCTGAAATACCTCATTGAGAAGACTGTACCCGATGGTGTTGACGATACAATCATTAATCTCAGAAAATATTAATTTTTATATATATATTAATATATTGTTCAACTTACACGAATGCGTTTTATAAATCGACCTCCTAAAAAAAAACCCTTAAAGGTGTTCCACATTAGAGAATCCTTTAGGAGCTCAAATAATACAACATATCAGCGCCCACCAAAATCTTAACTATCAGTTTTCAGTTAAAAAGGCCCTTTAAAATACAATTCACAATTTAATACTAATAAAAAGTTTATGCTTCATATGGAAACATATTTTCCAACCTCCTCCAGCATATCTCTTTGCCCTCAGCACAAGTCATTTTGTTTCTCTTTTCCAAACCTGGGCATGAAGGTGAGGCATCATCTGATCAAAGAGCGTAATAAAGGTGACATGACATGATTTTGGATCTCGGCTACGCTTTCAGGACAGATCACGTCAGCCTTGTCAGGACTTTATTATATTGAGAAGTAAGCGGAATGAAGGCTGCAGGATACAGCCGTGTACCGTATGTGCTGGAGGCAGTGCAGACCTGAGTGTATTAATGAGCGCACTGTTTCCTTCAGCATGAAATTCCCTCATACATTTATTCCTGAGTTTTTGTGTTTAACCACTTGCCAACCAGGTGCCACCATTATACTGCGGCAGGTCGACTAGTTCCCGCAAATCGCCATAGTTGTACATCGGCCCTTTAAACGGCTATAGCAGGCGCGCGCCTGCTACACGGCGGGGGAACTGATGCGTGTGGTCAGCAGCCAAAATGTCCGCTGGCCACACATGATCACTCCACAGAGAGACAGAACGGGGATCCTGGCACTCACCGCTCCATGGTCCCGGCACTCACCGCTCCACGGTCCCGGCACTCACCGCTCCATGGTCCCGGCACTCAACGCTCCATGGTCCCGGCACTCAACGCTCCACGGTCCCCGCTCTCACCGCTCCACGTTCCCAGCACTCACCGCTCCACGGTACTGGCACTCACCGCTCCATGGTCCTGGCACTCACCGTTCCACGGTCCTCACTCTCACCACTCCACGGTTACCGCACTCATTTCTCCACGGTCCTAGCACTCACCGCTCCACAGTCCTGGCACTCACCGCTCCATGATCACGGCACTAACCTTTCCACAGTTCCGGCACTCACCGCTCCACGGTCCCCGCTCTCACTGCTCCACGTTCCCAGCACTCACCGCTTTACGGTCCTGGCACTCACCACTCCATGGTCCCGGCACTCACTGCTCCACGGTTCGCACACTCATTTCTCCACAGTCCTGGCACTCAACGCTCCATGGTCCCAGCTCTCACTGCTCAATGGTTCCTGCACTCATTTATCCACAGTCCTGGCACTCACCGCTTCACAGTCCTGGCACTCACTGCTCCACAGTCTCCACAATCACTGCTCCACAGTCCCAGTACTCACCGCTCCACGGTCCCAGTACTCACAGCTCCACGGGTCTCTGCACTTACCGCTCCACGGTCCCTGCTCACACCGCTCCACGGTCCCTGCACTCACCGCTCCACGGTACGGCAGTGGTGGCTGGTGCTAAACTTAAAGGGGGGGGGGGCGGCAAACAAACCCCCCTAGGTCCGCACTCACCGCTACACAGTCCCCACACTCACTGATCCACGGTCCCAGAACTCATTTCTCCACAGTCCTGGCACTCACCGCTCCACGGTACCCACACTCACTGCTCCATGGTTCCAGCACTCATCGCACCATGGTCCCAGCACTCACTGATCCACGGTCCCCACACTCACGGCTTCACGGTCCCCACACTTACTGCTCCACAGGTCCCAGCACTCACCGCACCATGGTCCCAGCACTCACAGCTCCACAGTCCCGGCACTCACCGCTCCACAGTCATGGCACTCACCGCACCACGGTCCCAGCACTCACCGATCCACGGCCCCCACACTTACCGCACCACGGTCCCAGCACTCACCATTCCACGGTCCCCACACTCCCTGCTCCACAGTCCCTGCGCGCACCGCTCTACGGTCCCCACACTCACCGCTCAAAGGCACAGCCCCTCCAACCTTTTTCAAGCCTCCGGCTCTGATCATGTGCTTGGAACAAAAAAAAACTCATACAAACATACGAGTCCAGCGCCCCCGCATGCATCTCGCCCCAAATGGACTGTCCGCTCATGCTGGAGATACCTACTCCGGTTTAGACCTAGTTTTTTCTACATTTGATTTTAGACAAGGCCCTAAAAGTCTATTTTTTGTGCTTATGGATGGATGGCTAAGTTTGCTTGGAAAATAAATACATTATATAGAGTTTTCTTTGGGTTGGTGGTGCTCAAATACAGTTTAGTTCTGCTTTAAGACTGAATATTCAGGTTTCTTTATAAGCACAACCGTGACCATTTCTCTATCAATACGCCGCTATATTACCGGAGACTGATTTATAACGTTGGCAGCTGTGTGAACGCGCAGACACGCTGGGAATTGTAGGCCTCCAGCAGCTCCAGGTTGTTCCAGCCCAGGTGACATCAAAATTGTAAAACAAATTACAGAGAAAAAAAAAAACATTTTGTTGCCGTTTGCTAACCTGATCCGCCGAGTCCCCTGTGCCATTAATCCTGCCAGCCGCCAGTCAAGCACACTGACAGTAACCTCTTGTGACTTGATTTTGTTCAGGTGATAACTGTGAGAGGCTCTTTGTGAGCTGCGTGACTGCAGGCTCTGCTGGACAAGACTGATGTCTCTCTGTGACCTACTTAGTGTCCCGTTACTTTGTCATTCCGCACAGCGGAGAACGTTTCTGTCAGTCAGCGAGCCTCTCTGTTGGCTTTCATAACGTCGCCTTAAAAAAATGGATGTGTTTCCCTACAGGGTTTTGTTTAATTCGGTTTTGAAAATAGATGCAGCACAAACATATTCCAACGTATTCAAATACTGTGATATTCAAACAAAACTAGGCTACAGATGCACAGGTGATTTTTTATTTTTTTTTATTTTTTTTTATAAAATATAATTTTGTGTAAACCCAAAAACAAACATGTTTTTTTAAAAGGCATATTTAAAGGGAAAGGATGTGATTTTAAATGTGCCAACACAAATTAATCTAAAAATATCCCAATTTTTTTTACAAATATATAAAAAAAAAATGCAAAATTATATACAACCATTATAGAACATCCATGCAGCTACAATAAGGATGCAGTACATTTAGCTCAACAGGTTTCGCCAGACTATGGCTTCTTCAGAAATACTGCATATATAATCACTAAAATTTGAAAGTAATGCAGTTAAAGAAGCAGTTCCGCTAAATCCAAATATATACATGTGTTACAAATCCATTTAGTTACTATACTGTGACATACAAATCATATGTATGTGCAAAAATGCCAATAGATAGCCTGTGAGGCTCTCTCACCTGGGATATTGAAAAATTATTTTAATAGATTGGTGTAACGGTCAGGGGTTAACTCCGTTTACAATATTCCATTCCACCCAAGACAGCTTATCGACACTCCACAATCCAGCAGACAGGACCCATTGGATTTCCCCCAGAAACGAGACACACACAGCTCTGTCTCTGGTTCCAAAACGAATAAACACAGTGGGCCAGATTCACGTAGCGCAGCGTATCTATAGATCCGCTCGTTCTACGTGAATTAAGATCCGCTCCCGCAAGTTTAGGAGGCAAGTGGCTAATTCACAAACAACTTACCTCCAAACTTGCGACGGCGGATCCTAAATCCCCCGGCGGAATTCAAATTTCGCGGCTAGGGGAGTGTACTATTTAAATCAGGCGCGTTCCCGCGCCGATTTAAATGCGCAGGCGCCGTCCGCGAAATTTCCCGGCGTGCATTGCTCCCACTGACGTCGCTAGGACGTCAGTGGTTGCGACGCTTACGTAAACGATGTCCGTCCGTATTCGAGAACGACATACGGAAACGACGTTTAAAAATTTTAATTCGACGCGGGAACGCCGGCTATACTTAACATTGGCTGCACCTGATAAAAGAAGGGGTAAGTATACGACGGAAAACCGCTACGGAAACGACGTAAGAACACTGCGACGGGTCCGCGTACGTTCGTGAATTTGCGTATCTCGCTGATTTACATATTATTTATCGTAAATCAGCGGGAACGCCCCCGGCGCCATTTTTAAATTGAAAAAAAGATCCGAAAGTGTAACACATTGTAACACTGTCGGATCTAGCCCTATCTATGCGTATCTGATTCTATGAATCAGGCGCATAGATAGGACCAGTTTACGTCAGAGATACGATGGTGTATCTGTAGATACACCGTCGTATCTCTTTGTGAATCTGGCCCTTTAATGGTAAACTCAGCTTGTTATATACAGTTAGAAACCAAATCTGGACAATGACACACTCCACCCACAACATCACACAAAGGGGTGCTAACGAGTCCCCCTCAATCCACATCTTAGACAGACTTTCTGACTCTGCGATAAGTTATTCTCACCTGCTACATAATGCACATTCCTTTAGTAAACAGAATTGACATGCTAATCCACTACACCTGAAAGGTCAGACATCTGACCTTTCAGACTGCCAACACATATCTATCATCAATAGAACTTTCACACAATACAGTGTCATTAGCATACACAATGAAAGGTTCTTGAGAGGCAGACTTAATTAGCACAATAGACAATAGAATGCAAACACAGCAGCCAGGTAGACTTAATTAGCACCTCAGCAGTCTATATTCCACATTGAAGGAGACACTCTATTGACCTGTTGTGTTCAGAAGGAACAACTTGTAATATTTCAAGATATCCTGCAATACATGAATTATCGTTACTGTCCCATCTCATGTAATTCAAGATATCATTTCTCAGTCATCCTATGCCCCTATTGGACAAAGGATGACCCTAGACCCAAGAGTCATTGGTGAAGCTGGCACAGGAGTACCCCGCATCCTTCAAAAGTCTCTGGGTATCACGGGCCATTCCGTTACAATCGGCAAATTAGATCACCCACCAACAGGATATGTTTTAGTGTAAATCTTATTCAGGGGTTGGAGTAGTTGAACGTGTTCATGGTATAAAGGTATACACTATATTATCAAAAGTATTGGGACATCTGCCTTTACACGCACATGAACTTTAGTCTAAAACCTCATACACACAATCGGATTTTCCGCAGACAATGCGTAGGACTTTTGTCTAAAGGGTGTTGGCCATGAACTTGTCTTGCATACAAACGGCAAAGAATTGTCGGCCAACAAACATTAAACTATGTGGGTTTTCAGCTCTTTAGCGCCACCCTTTGGGCAACAAAGGTCAGATTTTCCGACAACAGCTTGCCATCGCTCAATTCCCGCCTGAAAATCTGATCGTTTGTACGGGCCTTTAGTCTGTAGGGTTCAATATTGAGTTGGCCCACTCTTTGCCGCTATAACAGCTTCAACTCTTCTGGGAAGGCTGTCCGCAAGGTTTAGGAGTGTGTCTATGGGAATGTTTGACCATTCTTCCAGAAGCGCATTTGTGAGGTCAGGCATGTTTTTATGTCTTTATGTACCTTGCTATGTGCACTGGTGTGCAGTCATGTTGGAACAGGAATGGCCCAAACTGTTTCCACAAAGTTGGGAGCATGTAATTGTCCAAAATGTCTTGGTAAGCAGATGCCATAAGAGTTTCCTTTCACTGGCCAATAACAACCCACACCATATTCCCCCCTCCACCAAATGATTTGGACCAGTACACATAGAAGGTTCATAAAGACATGGATGAGCGAGTTTGGGGTGGAGGAACTTGACTGGCCTGACCTCAACTTGGTAAAACACCTTTGGGATGAATTAGAGCGGAGACTGTGAGTCAGGCCTTCTTGTCCAACCAACATCAGTGCCTGTGCCAAATGCACTTCTGGAAGATTGGTCAAACATTCCCATAGACACACTCCTATACCTTGTGGCCGCCCTGATCCCACCCACTTGTGTGACATTAGCAAATTAATATTCTCTAATGTCTTTGTGTTTCTCCTCCCGGCTAATAAGGAAGCGGGTCCTGAGACCCGATTATCCGGGAGTCCTAAGACCCCATTGACCGGATTTCAGGACTCCTGATTGGTTGGGAGGGGAGAGAGATGCAGGGATTAAGGTAACTGTGGGGCTGGCGGGCGAAGGACGAGCGACAGGGGGTGGGTAGTGGGAGAGTAGCGGCAATTGATCAAGCAATGGGGTGTTTGGTGGTGGTCGGATAGCTGGCTGGGGAAGGGGAGCAGCCTAGAGGGGAAGTGTGCAGCTCGATGTTGAACCTAAAAGCCAGCCTCTTTAGCAGCATAAGGAGGAACTTCTCCACATTAAAAAATAAAATAATAGTCAGCAGTTGCAAATACTAAAAGCTGAGCAGCTGACTTTAAAAAATTGGGTACTTGCCAGTCTATTGATTCCAGTGCTAACTTCCCGCAGCTGACTCTGACTCGTATCACTGCAGTGGGTCCTCAGTACCGCTATCTTGGATTTGGAAATCTGCTGTGATTCATCCAAAAGTCACTTTTTCATCTTGTTGCGTTCCGCGGCAGTACCACCCACCAAAAATAACCCAATCTAGTGAAAGCAATTTACATGGTTGTGATGTGGGTTTTTATGGGTAAAACAGGTGGTAAGGAGGATACATATCACCTTGCATCAAAAGCCCTCTGAAAATCAATCCACTGCTCTTCATTGGGCAATGCTTGTATAACAAACCCTTGGAGTAGCAATCAATCGCTGAACAGATTAAACAATTGGTTCCCTGTGGTGTAGCATGTCGTAGCAATCAATTGCACACTACTGAAGCATTGTGCAATCAAGAGAGATTAATTGCTACTACACAAAAGAAAGCAATTTGCTCAACCTGTTTAGCAACCCACTGCTTTTATTAGCAATTAATCGCTAGCAATTCTAAAGGAGTAACTAAGCTATTTAAAATTGCCCCTCTATCTATAGCCCAATACTGAAAGTGCTCGGGGAGGTTATGGGGGCAGAAAATAATTAAAGTTTCTTTATTATGATGGGTAACACATAGCATGTGGTGTGGTCAGACATTTTTTCATTTATGCAACTTGTACTGGAAAAGTTTAACATTTATCATGAGATCTAAACAGATTGCAAAGCTAGCCCACATTTCACAATTAGGTCTCGTTTATACTGGCGTACTACAGGGTACTCCCATGTGAGGGCCATATTTGCCTGCATGAGGATGTACAGGTGTTCTGTGCACCCCCCCATGCAGGAAGTCCCATTCATGTCTATTAGGACAGAGCAGCTGCTGCTCCCAATTTGACAGCAAGTTCACATCCCCGAATGCAGAATGTGTGTGTTCAGGGCCACCAGTACAGCCGTCAAATTGGAGGCAGCAGCTGTCTGTGCAGCCGCTGTATCCCAATTATTGTTAATGGGAGCCCCAGGGTCGGCCCGTCCATTAAGGGCACACGGCGCCGCCCCCTATATAATGCCTCCCCCTATTCGTCCAGACCATTTTTGGACGCAGGGCACCTAAATTACAGTGGTGGGGGAGTATTTTTAAAGCACATGATTAGAGCCATAGGCTTAGAAAAAAGGTGGACTCGGAGCGCAGAGAATTGCGCTCAGAGCCCACCCAGGTGTGTTAGAAAAGTAAATAATATTTGCTTTTCTAACACTGAACCGCTTCTCCACCACTGCACATGATGTGCACTGGTGGCTGCGTTTGATAGGGCACAGTGGCTGCATATGATGGACACAGTGGCTTCATTTGATGGGGCACAGTGGCTGCATATGATGGGATCAGTGGCTGCATTTGATGGGCACAGTGACTGCATATGATGGCAACAGTGGCTGCATATGATGGGGCACAGTGGCTGCATTTGATAGGCACAGTGCGGCTGCAATTGGGTTTTTTTTTCAGTATTTTTCTGGCTGCATATTATGGGCACAGTGGCTGCACAGTGGCGGCAAATGATGGGCACTGGTGGCTGCATTTGATGGGGCACAGTGGCTGCATATGATGGGCACAGTGGCTGCATTTTATGGGGCACATTGGCTGCATTTGATGGGGCACAGTGGCTACATATGATGGGCACAGTGGCTGCATTTGATGGGGCACAGTGGCTACATTGGATGGGGCACAGTGGCTACATTGGATGGGCACAGTGGCTGCATATGATGGGCACAGTGGCTGAATTTGATGGGCACAGGGGCTGTATTTGATGGGCACAGTGGCTGAATTTGATGGGCACAGGGGCTGTATTTGATAGGCACAGTGGCTGCATTTGATGGGCACAGTGGCTGCATATGATGGGCACAGTGGCTGCATATAATGGGGCACAGTGGCTGCATTTGATGGGGCACAGTGGCTGCATATGATGGGCTTAGTGGCTGCATTTGATGGGGCACAGTGGCTGCATATGATGGGCTTAGTGGCTGCATTTGATGGGGCACAGTGGCTGCATATGATGGGCTCAGTGACTACATATGATGGGCACAGTGGCTGTATTTGATATGCACAGGGGCTGTATTTGATTGGCACAGTGGCTGCATTTGATGGGGCACAGGGGCTGTATTTGATGGGCACAGTGGCTGCATTTGATGGAGCACAGTGGCTGCATTTTACGGGGGACAGTGGCTGCAATTGATGGCATGGTGGCTGCGTTTGCTAGTATCATAAACCATAAATCAGACCGAGAAAGAAGTGCAGTAAAAAAAATCACACTTGTTTAATAATAATAAGTAAAAGGTAAACAGAGCAATGTAGTTAAATCATAGCCAGAGTTCGGTAACCGGAACAGATAGTCATTCAAGCTAGGACGTCAGGGAGCCAGAGATCAGCGTACTTCAGGACAAGCCAAGAAATCAGGAAACTGGAGAATCAGCGTAGTGGAACAGCAAACAGGATCAGAAACCAGAAGGGACATCAGCCAAGCAAGTCTTCAACAGGTACACAGGAGAGAGTCTCTGGATGTGTTGACCAAGGCAAAGGCAGAGAGAGACTGAACTGAACAGCTTAAGTAACCAGCAGGACTGACAAACAGGATATCATCATCAGATGAGTCACTCTGAAAAAGATTGAAGCTGGCAACTAACCGACAGCTGAGTGGCCTGCTCTGAGAAGGAAGGACTGAGCCCAGCCCTGACAGATAGGCACAGTGAGGCTGCAATTGGGGGGTTTTTTTCTTGGGGTTTTCTGAATTTTTCAGTTTGTTTGCGCCCCCCCCCAAAAAAAAATTGAGCACCAGCCGCCACTGAATGGGACTCCAATCCTGGGATGCATGAAACACCTCTGCATCTCCGTGCATGTTAACTTTCCTTTAAAAAAAAAATCCCAGACTGATCTTAAACGAAAAAAAGGCACAGTACTATTTGTCAATCACAAAGTTTGAAAATTTTCCAGTGACACCTGGGTTTGGTCTGTGCACAGTTTTGGCAAAATTTGCAGAAAGTTTGAAAATTTTCCAGTGGACCCTACTGAGTTCTATAGAGGGTGTACCTTGTAATTCACTTTTCAGTTCTACATATCTGAGGTGATCAAACAAAAGGAATGGGAAGCTTGGCATGGCCAGTTTTACCAATGTTAACTTTCCTTTAAAAAAAAAAAAAAATCCCAGACTGATCTTAAAAGAAAAATAACCACAGCACTATTGTCAATCAAAAAGTTTGAACATTTTCCAGTGAACCCTACTGATGTCTATAGAGGGTGAATCATGTTATTTATTTCTACCCATTTGTAGTTGTCAATCAAACGGAATGGGAAGCTGGGCATGTTCAGTTTTCCCAATGTTAACTTTCCTTACCAAGACTGATCTAAAAAGAAAAATAAGCACAGTACTATTTGTTAGACATGTGCACACTGAAATATTTTGTTTCGGAATTTCAGTTTTTATTTATTTTGTTTTGTTAAAAAAAATGTAGGTCGAATCTGTCAATTGAAGGCTTATGGTGTCTGTCGAATGTTCTAAGAAGATTCGACGAAGCAGCTAAACTGTACGACGCCACAATCGTACATTTTCGGTTGAATGTTCCGCCCACAAGCTATAGTAGAATTCTAATGTTGTTTGACTAGTAGTAATTATAATTATTAATTATTATTACTAGTCAACCAACATTAGAATTCTTCTATAGCCTATGGGTGGAGCATTTGACCATAAATGTCGGCTCGCATCGATCGTATGTTTTTAGCTGCTTCGTCAAATCTTCATGCCTCTATAATGTCAAATCTTTTCTCTCTATGTCGAATAATCTTGGACTAATAGAGTTAGGTTAGGCACATTTAACCACAGGTTTGAGACACAGATCGCTATTGTCACCGCCATGTCAAATCTTCTATCTATATCGAACTGTTGTCTCAATGAAACGAAAATTAAGCATTTTTTATGTCGGATCTTTCAGATTTTGGATTCTGGGCCAGGGCTACTAGGCAACACTTTTAGGGGGGCGGCATTCTGACCCCCCAGCCAGCCCGTTCCGCTGCCTGTGAGGACACTCGCAGCTGGAGGGAAGCAGTCAGTGAGTGAGAAGAGCAGGCGACGCTGCCTCTCAGGAGCCCGGCGCTGCTGCTGTTAGTGGTGACAGGAGCGGGCCGTAGGGTTTGTCCGGTTTTGACACTTGTGCGGGCTGGACTGTGGGTGATCGCGGCCACCCGGAGTCCTGCCCCCCTGCCTGGCGCGCTGTTTCTTCTGACTGAGATGAGGTCTCTGTGTCATCCGCTCTTCCACCTGCCCTTCTGTGAGCCTTCACCTCTCTGTAAGCCACTCCCCTGTTAGCAACCCCCCCTGTCAGCAACAACCCCCTGTCAGCCCCCTCTATGTCAGCAAGCCCCCCTTTCTTAAAACCATGGGTCTTCAAACTACGGCCCTCCAGTTATTCAGGAACTACAATTCCCATCATGCCTAGTCATGTCTGTGAATGTCAGTGTGTCCCAATGCCTCATTGGATGTGTAGTTCTACAACAGCTGGAGGGCCGTAGTTTGAGGATTCCTGGTTAAAACAAACGCAAACATCCCAGAAATTCAGACGAAAATGCATTCGGACGAAAACGAATGCACATGTCTACTATTTGTCAACCACAAAGTTTGCAAATTTTCCGGTGATCCCTAGGTTTGGTTTGTGCACAGTTTTAGCAAAATTTGAATAAAGTTTGCAAATTTTCCAGCAAACCTTACTGATGTCTATAAAGAGTGAATCTTGTTATTCAATTCTGCCCATTTTTAGTTGTCAAGCAAAAGGAGTGGGAAGCTGGGCATGGCCAGTTTCCCCAATGTTAATTTTCCTTACCAAGGTCTTAAAAGGAAAAAAAAAAAGGATAGTATTATTTGTCAATCACAAAGTTTGCAAATTTTCCAGTGATATTTTCTGTGCACAGTTTTGGAAAAATTTGCAGAAAGTTTGTAAATTTTCCAGTGGACCCTACTGAGTTCTATAGAGGGTGAATCTTGTTATTCAGTTCTACACAATTGTGGTTATCAAACAAAAGGAATGGGAAGCTTGGCATGGCCAGTTTTGCCGATGTTAACTTTCCTGACCGATCTAAAAAGAAAAATAAGCACAGTACTATTTGTCAACCACTGTTCGTCATCTTAGCACACCAAATACAATCTCAAGTTCATGATTGCAATTAGCACTCTCATTAATCCTCTATGATGTTTGGGGTCACTTACGAGACAGTGACCATCGTGGGGCATCCATCTCCCTTACTGAGATGGTGTGCCGTGGAGACTCGCGTCGCCTTTTGTTGCGGCGGATCCGTGAAATAATGAAAACGCGCCTTCTCTCCAGAGATCACAGTCTTAGTTATTTATGCAAGGATCTCTGACTTTATATCTTCCATGTTTCAAGTCTCCGGCTCTTGCCTCCTTGTAATATTTCAGCTTTTAAGCTGTTTCCTTGCCTCAGTGAGTTCATACACGCTACATCTGAAGGCTTTAGTACAAATTTACCTCGAATAAAGTCTTCAATTCATTTTCACGGCACCAAAAAGACAGCTTTAATAACGGCAATGACAAATAAACGAGAAATCATTTCAGGCCTTTTCACTTAACTGACAAGTAGAACACTCTTATAATGACTTGCAGGTTTTACGTTTTTTTCTTTGACCATAATAGCTTCATTTAAGAGAGTCAGCCCCTGACATTTCATCATTTATCTACATTACTTCTCATCTTCTTTCAAATAAATTATGGAATAGCAGACTGAACACATAAAAACAAAGCCACTTGCTATCTGTAAACAGGAAGATAAATCGTCTTACAGTTTTTCTTTTGTTTTATCTTTTTCTTTTTTTGCCTTTTAAGGCCATTTTATTGGTGCATCCTTTTATTTTTTTTATTTTTTTGCATGCCAATTTTTTGCATTTTTTACAGCCATCTTGTTCTGTTGCCAGTGGCTGTTGTGCGTTGGAGCATAGGCTGATGGAAAGAGGGAGAGGATAGGCTTGTTCCATTATCGTAAGGTTAGCAAACAAGGAGAAGATAAAGATAAATTGAGAAAATAAGTTATTTAGAAGTTTGCATTTAGTGTGCTGCTTTGGCTGTGCCCTGATCTGTCATGTCAACGCGATGACATTGACGCATCCCAAGTAATGAATGGTGGATATGACCGTTTTGTGGTTGGCTCTCAGAGAGTTTCGAATCGTTGTAATCCCGATGATTTTCGGAGGGCTGGATGAAGATGCCTTTTAACAGGGTTTATCTTTGGAATCATTTTTGATATATGTTTACAGTTTTTGAAGCCAATGTTCAGGAGTTGTCAGGACCAATATTTCTTCATATTAAGAAAGGTCATCTATGTTTATTTTGGAGGCACAGTGAAAAGAGCGGAAATGCCAAAAGAGAACACCATTCGGTGGTACATACTTACAGTAGATCCAAACTCAGACATTACAATTTCATATAAGTTTCAAAATGTTAATTTTTTTTTGAATTTTATATTTTAACAAACAATACTTAGTGATCCTGCTAGGAAAGTCCTTATTCAGGCATGGGGTGACAGTTGTCTCCTAGTTGTGCCCCTACATTGTCATCATATGCACCCTTGGTTGAGATTAAAAGAAGCCATGCTCACATTCATTGTGATGGTCCACCATTGTCACATGTGAAAGCAGGTCTTAGGCAATAAGTGTATGTAGACAGGAAGTGGTTGAAAGACATTGGGGAGGTCAGCAGAACTCAGATGCAATAACAGAAAAAAAAAAGTGAAAGTCGTATTTTATGAGAAAAAAAAACTGAGCTTTAGTGAATTAAAGCGGAGTTCCAGTCACCCAAACACTAAATGTACATGACCATTTAGAACATGTCATATGCATTGTAGTTTTATTTTCTGTAAGAATGTTTATTACTAACCAGATCTCGGAAGCAGGCAAGTTCCTTGTTAGCTGTGGGCAGTGTTGTAAGTAACGGCGTTTAAATAAACGCTGTTACATAACGATTGCCCGCCAAGGGGTAACTAGTAATCTACCTGATTACTTTTACCCCAGCGGGAGCGCCGTTGCCGTTACATTTGCTTCCTTACCACGTCACATCCGGGGTCATGTCTGTTCTAATTCCCCTCACCTCAGGGCCGGCGGGATGGCTGTGATGTTGCATTGACGGTTGTAATTGGGTGGGTGAGTGACTGACTGTGTCTGTCATCATCATCATCACATGCATTGATGTCAGATTGGTCGCCGGCGGCGCACTGCCAGCGCCACCCACACTGAGAGTCACATGCCTGCCGGCAACCAATCATTAACTTCTTTGACATCAATGCATGTGAATGTGATGATGAGTTGACAGACAGTCACCCACCCAAACACAGTGGCTTCGCTTGGCGCATGCAGTGACGCGCCCCTGGAGTCTCCCGAGTCCCGCCCGCGGCAGAATGGCGACAGTGAGATGGGAGTGGGACCGCCCGGATGCGAACGGATGGAACAGCGCCGTTGGAGCCCGCCGAGGAGATCGTCAACATGACAGTCGGGGATGGAGAGGCACACAGGTACGCCCGCACAGTACACGGGACACTCCACCGGACCGCTCCACATGCCCAGGCAGGCCCAGCATCATCACACTCCACCTGCCCAGGCAGCAATACTGTACAATATAGATTCAGTGTGCAGTGTGAGTGACACTGCTGCAGTGCACACTGAATCTATATTGTACAGTATTGCTGCCTGGGTAGGTGGAGTGTGATGATCATGATATTAATAATTGTACACAGTATTGCATTTGCTGGGCCTGCCATATACTGTACTGTACTAAACTGTATAACTGTACTACAAAATTCCTTTACAAATAATGCATATTTTAAAATGTTATTACTAATAACATTTTAAAATATGCATTATTTGTAAAGGAATTTTGTAGTGCAGTTGATATCCCAGGAGCTCTTGCGAATCACCTAGTGACGTAATTGTCTAGGCAGGGGGCTGAAAAAGGCATTTACACACAATAAAAACCTATTTCCTTTGGGAAAAGGATGCTTAAGGGGGATACCATAGACATTGAGTATAAAAATGGGTGGAACTCCACTTTAAATGTTTAGATCTACTTTTAGGGGTGAATTTATAAAAAAAAAAAATGGGCATGGCTGTTTATCCATAGAGTGTGAATGGGGCAAAATCAGATGTTCCCATGCTATAATCTTTTGCAGACCAAATGCGTGAATGGGGCAAATACAGCATCCTGGCCACTAGATGGTGCTTATTATCATAGGCAATAAGTATGATTTTCAGCGCCATCTAGTGGCCCATTAAATGGGTTTGCATTCGGCGGGCAGCAGGGGTATATAATTCTTCCCAGGGCCATAAAGCAAAGCATGACGCCTGTGGCATGTGTACACCCCTGCTCGCTGCCTCTGCAGCTAATGTTGGTAGCAGTTGGCGGGCAGTAAAAAGGTAGCTTAATCACTGAGCTTTACTGCCCCCCAACCTCACATTTGAGCAAGCCCTAATTGCTTATGCAGAGAACCAACAGCATGACCTTTTGTTTCATGATCAGTATTTGTAGCAAACTCCCAAGTGCTCCCTAAATGCCTCCACCTCCACATAGTATAGAAAAGGAACACCCCCCCCCCCCCGCCACCACACACACACACACACACACACACACAGTCAAATGGGTAGGGGGGGCTCCAAACCCATGCACTTGAAAGTCTGCACAGCCAGTTCAGGAATACTTCGGATATAGGTGAATAAAAAAAATAGGCAAGTAATCTCTTTATACTGTGGCTTTATGTTCAATTTGAGCTGAATTAAAAAATAAAACCCTTAAAGCGAAACGAAGCTTAGCGTGATGGCCAGAAATTTAGCATTTGTAGTAGGATTACAAGGTCTGCATATGTCTCAGTACAGTTCTTTAAAAAAAAAAAAACAATCGTAGTTAAGCTTTTTGCCAAAAGGGTAATATCTCAAGGTGGCCAATCAGCAGTAAGCTTTAAGGGCCGGATTCATAAAGAGTTACGCCGGCGTATCAGTAGATACGCCAACGTAACTCGGAATCTAAGCCCGTCGTAAGTTTAAGTGTATGCTCAAACTGAGATACACTTAAACCTAGCTAAGATACGACGGCCTGTGCCGTCGTATCTTAGGGTGCAATTTTTCCGCTGGCCGCTAGGTGGCACTTTTGTTGATTTTGGCGTAGAATATGTAAATTACTATATACGCCGATTCACGAACATACGCTTGCCTGTCGCAGTAAAGATACGCCGTTTCCGTAAGAGATACGCCGCGTAAAGATAAAGCTGCCCCCTAGGTGGCGTAGCCAATGTTATGTATGGCCGTCGTTCCCACGTCGAAATTTGAAAATTTTTCGTTGTTTGCGTAACTCGTCCGTGAATGGGGCTGGACGTAATTTACGTTCACGTCGAAACCAATGACGTCCTTGCGGCGTACTTTGGAGCAATGCACACTGGGAAATTCCACGGACTGTGCATGCGCCATTCGGGAAAAACGTCAATCACGTCGGGTCACCAATAATTAACATAAAACACGCCCCCTCATCCTCATTTGAATTAGGCGCGCTTACGCCGGCACCATTTACGCTACGCTGCCGTAACTTAGGAGGCAAGTGCTTTTTGAATACAGCACTTGCCTCTCTGACTTACGGCGGCGTAAGCCTAAATACCATAAGCTGCGCCGCCGTAAAAATGCGCAGAACTACCTGAATCCAGCCCTAAATCTTGTGTTCAATTTAAGGTGCTGATAGCTGGATTGTGATTGGTTGCCACAGATTTTTGCCAATCATCAGTGTTTTGTCGTTCTGATGTTCAGTATGCGCTGTGATGTTGCGATGTGCACATCTCCTCTCGCGTTCTCGCCATTCTTATTTACATGTAGGCAATAGCACTGAACTACAGGCCTGCAGCAGGCTCATTAGAATATTTCCCACAACCTGAAATGGTAACTGTTAATTTAATGCACTGGTTCCAGAGACTCCATTTATTATGTTATTGTGTTCTATTGTAATTCTAAATGAATTTGTTTTTCCTCCTCTAATTGTATTTTTTTGCATTACAGCTTTCAGGCTGCGGACTAATTTCCCTGCTTGTGGAGTAGAATTAGCATATTTGTTTTATTAGATTTTTTTCCATTTCCAGTCCAGACATCTATTTCCCCCCCCCCCCCCCCCCCAAGTTAAGAGTCCTTATGCATAAATGTATTTGTTTGGCTAAGGAATAGCTGTCAGGGGGCCGTGAAGAGACCAAGGGCATTGTTGTCTACAGCCACCAACCAGATTCTACTGCTTCACTAAAGCATAAAGGAAAAAAAAAACGTTTTTTTATTGCAGACACGTGACAAAAAACATAAAACAGCTAAATGTTTTTGGAGAGCCATTGTTTAGAACCTTTGTAAATATTAAAGAGGAACAGCAGAGGGCGCTAATTAAGTTGGTATTCAGCATAAATGGCTTTACGCCATCCATAAGCGGTTAATGATGGCGAGCCACTCAACGTGTGTTCTAGAGATACAAGCGCTATTGCAGCCACCAGTCGATTCTCTGGGTGCCTGGAAACGAAACTGGAAGTGCCAGAACCACCGTGGAGCGCATGGACAGTGCAGGACCAGAAGTGACATCACACGTGGGAGGACCGCAATGGAGGGACAGGGCTACGCGTTTCAGAGCGTGGCTGCTCCTTTCGCAAGGCTTGCTGTTTTTCTTATATATTTACAGAGATTACCGTATTTAACGGGGTATAGCGCGCTCCCGCGTATAGCGTGCACCCCTAAACTTGACCCGGATTCCTGTGAAAAAAAGTTTTTTTTTACTTACAGTTTTGGTGTCTTTCACGGCGTCCATCGGCGGCCTCGTCGGGTCCGGCGTCTGTCTGCGGCTTCGGGTGTCCTCTTCGTCGGGTCCGGCGTCCTTCTGCGGCGTCCTCCCCGCTCGTTTCCCGCGCCGAGTTTGAATACTGCGCCGACATATACCGAGCGCAGTACACTCGTGTATCGTCAGGCAGGCTCGACTACTCTCGTTGTGACGTTCTGTACGTCCAGGACGTCAGCGCGAGAGGCGCCGAAACTGCCCGAAGATACACGAGTGTAGTGCGTACGCAGGGCTCGTGTAGGGTAGTGAATCGGCGTTAGTATGCAATTTGCATACTATTAGCTGACCACTACCGGAACGCCACCTAGTGGCCTGCGTAAGAATGCAATTGCTCTTTGAATCTGGGCCAATATTCCAAAATTGTATCGATCACATTATAATTGTACACAAATTGAATGATCCTGAAGTGATATTGCCCAACTACTTGCTGTTCCACCATGGATGCAGAAATGTTTTTTGATCCATCTAGATCAGTGGTTCTCAACCCTCGGGGGTCAAATGATGATTTGCCAGGGGTCACCAGATCCTGGGCTGTTCCTGAAGCCCACACGGTTCTCCCAGGAAGGGAGATGATAAGAAGGGGAGGAACAAAGAAAAAGGGAGAGAAAGGAAAAAAATAGAGAGCAAGAAAGACAGTTAGAGGGAAAGATGGGGAAAAAAACAAGGAATTAGGATAGAGAGAGATGAAAGGGAAAGAAATGAGAACAAAGAAGAAGGGTGGTACATCCTAAAATGTACCATAAGGGGTTTTGAATCTTTACGAGTGGAAGGCACTCAGGGAGCGCTAAATGTCCGTGGGTTAGGGGCGCAAATTACTTGTCTTGCCTTGGGTGCTTTCAACTCTTGCTATGAAAATAATTTTACTGTTAGGGGTCCCCACAACTTGGGAAATTTTATCAAGGGGTCACGGCACTAGAAGGTTGAGAACCACTGATCTAGATGATAATTGACCAGATGAAATCAACAGGGGCTATTGTGTATACAGCCCAATGGAATCAGCACATAAAACAGGGGGGACACTTACCAGTACGCCACCTGTATATCTCATGCCATAGAAGTCAAAATTCTGAAGACATACACAGCTTGGGCTAGATTCAGGTAGGGGCTCGCATTGTTACTGCGGCGCAGCGTATCGTATTTACGCTACGTCGTCGTAAGTTAGAGAGGCAAGTGCTGTATTCACAAAGCACTTGCCTCCTAAGTTACGGCAGCGTAGCGTAAATGGGGCCGGCGTAAGCGCGCGTAATTCAAATGAGGATGAGGGGGCGTGTTTTATGTTAATTCTTGGTTACCCGACGTGATTGACGTTTTTTCCCGAACGGCGCATGAGCCGTCCGTGGAATTTCCCAGTGTGCATTGCTCCAAAGTACGCGGCAAGGACATCTTTGGTTTCGACGGGAACGTAAATTATGTCCAGCCCTATTCCCGAACGACTTACGCAAACGACATAAAAAATTCAAAATTCAACGCGGGAACGACGTCCATACTTAACATTGTGTACGCCTCATAGTAGCAGGAGCAACCTTATGCAGAAAAAGCCTAACGTAAACGGCGCAAAAAAATAGCGCCGGGCGTACGTAAATTTGTGAATCGGCGTATCTAGGTCATTTGCATATTCTATGCCGAAAACGACGGAAGCGCCACCTAGCGGCCAGCGTAAATATGCACCATAAGATATGACGGTGTAAGAGACTTCCGCCAGTCGGATCTTAGGCTTATGTCGGCGTATCTTGCTTTCTGAATACAGAAAGAAGATACGCCGGCGCAGCTTTGAATTTACGCGGCGTATCTATAGAATATGAATCCAGCCCCCTGTGTCCAAGCTGTCCAGCCACAAAACAAACTCCTCATTTGTGTCAAGCCTCCTGACACTCTTCCGTGTAGCGCAGCCAGGCTAAAAATTCATCCACATAGGAATAGTGTGGAAGAGGAACTGCCGCCTTCCAGGGGCTCTAGCATGATGGAGTCTATGGGATCTATTTTTATAATAGACTTTGCATATAATCCCCCTAATATGCCTAATATGAGTATTTACTATGAACGTCAGTTCCATCTAGTGGGCATAATGTGGTAATTTCCTGAAATATCACAATTAGGAAAATACCACATTATGGCCACTAGATGGAACTGGCAATCCTATAAAAAACACATATTAGAGACATTACAGGGATTATTTATCATGGCTGTGCAATTTTTTATTTTTTTTTAATAGACTCTATGGCCCAGATTCTCAAAGGACTTACGACGGCGCAGCGCCATGTGCGCCGTCGTAAGTCCTAATCTGACCCGTCGTATCTATGCGACTGATTCTTAGAATCAGTTACGCATAGATATCCATTAGATCCGACAGGCGTAAGTCTCTTACGGTGTCGGATCTAAACTGCATTTTTTTTTTCACCGCTAGGTGGCGCTTCCGTCGAATTCCGCGTTGAGTATGCAAATTAGCTAGATACACGAATTCCCGAACGTACGCGCGGCCGACGCAGTAAAGTTACGACGTTTACGTTAGGCTTTTTCCGGCATAATGTTGCCCCTGCTATATGGTGGCATAAGTGCGGCGCAACAATGGTAAGTATGGCCGTCGTTCCCGCGTCGAAATTTGAAAAAGTTACGTTGTTTGCGTAAGTCGTCCGTGAATGGGGCTGGACGTCATTTACGTTCACGTCGAAACCAATGACGTCCTTGCGGCGTACTTTGGAGCAATGCACACTGGGAAATTCCACGGACAGCACATGCGCCATTCCGAAAAAACGTCAATCACGTCGGGTCACAGTAGTTTTGCATAAAACACGCCCCCCTGATCCAAATTTGAATTAGGTGGGCTTAGGCCTCGTACAGACGGGCAAACATGTACGATGAAACCGGTCCGCCGGACCGTTTTCAGCGTACATGTCTGCCCGGAGATTTCTGTATGATGGCTGTACACACCATCATACAGAAATCCGCGCATACTCGATACGCGGTGACGAGGCCGCGCCGATAACGCGGCGACGTGCACGGCCCTGGCAGTTCAATGCTTCCACGCATGCGTTGAAGTCATTCGACGCATGCGAGGGATGGCGGCCACTCAGACATGTACGGTAGGTCTGTACAGACGACCGAACATGTCCGACGGACAGGATTCCAGCGGGCATGTTTCTACACAAGTTTAGAAATATTTGCCCGCTCTAAAAAGGCCCGGCGGGCAAATGTACGCTGGAATCCTGTCCGCTCGGCTGTACAGACGACCAAACATGTCTGCTGAAACTGGTCCGCGGACCAGTTTCAGCAGACATGTTCGGTCTTCTGTACGGGGCCTTACGCCGGCCGAATTATGCTACGCCGCCGGAACTTACGGAGCAAGTGCTTTGAGAATACAGCACTTGCCCATCTAAGTTGCGGAGGCGTAACGTAAATCGGATACGTTACGCCACCGCAAGGATATGCCGTTCTACAAGAATCTGGCCCAATGTTTGTTTTTTTTATTTATCTGCGCAACTGTCTGTGTATTTCTTCAGAATCAGTGATCAAAGTAAAATTCTGGCTAAAACTTAGTTTTTGTGTGTTTTGAATGTTGTGGGAAAAGGTTAAAACCTCTGTCAAGTTTTTCTAGCCACTTGTGTCCCTGCTGGGGAGATTATTCCTCATGTCATACCATCAGAAAGTGAGGTGAACGTTCTCCAACAAAAGACACAGGCAGAGATATAAATTAATATTTTTTATCAGACCTCTGTCAGCTTTACACTGTTGTTTCCCGGTTGGTCGGATTTCTACTCACTTAACGGTAACTGTGACAGGTGTCATAGGATTTAGGATGCGGATCCAAAAACTTTTAAACACATTTGCTTATTTTTTTATTTGCTTTTTCTCTTAAAGTTCATATTAATATTTATATCTCTAAAAGTATTAATTATCATTAAGGTATTATCTTATTAGACATAAGATGCTGTGTCATTATAAACTGAACGCTTTGCAATAAAAATAAATATCCTATCAAAAGATAAAAACAAAAAGGGGGAAAAAAATTGACTTTTAACCACTTCAGCCCCAGAAGGATTTACCCACTTCCTGGTTGGGCCATTATTTGCGATTCGGCACTGCGTCATTTTAACTGATGTTTGCGCGGTCATGTGACGCTGTACCCAAACATTGGCTTTTTGCGGGTTAATTTGGAGCAGGCGCACTGGGATACGTTCACGGACGGCGCATGCGCCGCTAGCCTAAAACGTCATCCTCGGCTTCTCATTTAATAGATTGATAACAGCCATTGGCAGCTATTGGCTCATGCTGCTGTCAATTAAATCCAATGACGCGGCCACCGGGGGGGGGGGCGAGTCCTGTAGTAGGTGGCTATGGAGGCTGAATACAGGACTCAGGTGTGTGCCTGCAAGGTAACCCCCTTGGGGGAGCGCTTCCCAAGGGTGTTACCAGAAGCGGGGAGGAGCTGTGACAGCCACCGTGGGACCACAGAAAACACTGTTCGGGGCCACTCTGTGCAAAACAAGCTGCACAGTGAAGGTAAGTATTACATTATTGTAATTAAAAAAAAAAACCTTGAGCCCTGGTTCACACTGGGTACGATTTGGAACGATTTGAGATGCGATTTGACATGTCAAATCGCATCTCAAATCGGCGGCAATTGTCGGCAATGGCACTGTCCTAATCAGTGCGACGCCGCATCTGCGATTTCAAAAAGTAGTTTCTGTACTACTTTTTGCGATTTCGGGCCGCGATTTACATTAAATTGCGGCCGAAATCTCGGCAAAATCGCAGCCGCGAAATCGCGGTAAAATCGCGCATTTTACCGCGATTTTGAATTCGCAGCAGTGTGATCCTAGGCTCACAGCCCCTTTAATAAATGCAAAAAATACAATAAAATTGTATTTTTATATTTCCATCTACTCTTTTTTTATACAAAATCTTCTTTTTTTTTTTTTACTATGCATTCTTTAAGACGCCATTTTTGTCCCCAGTGCGGACGCTGAAAATGGATTTGAACACAGATGTGTGAATGGATTGGAAGAACTTAAACTAAAAAGCTCCCTAATAAATGATTATTTTATGAAGCCTATTTATCCTGCAGAGATACGGCTGACACTGACAAATAGATTCACAATAAAATAGAATTCAGAGATTTTTCATGGTGTCTTTCTTTGCTCCATAAATCTAAGCACAAAATAGCCAGTGTTCTCATCTCCATTGACAGATTATGAATGAAGGACTTTTTTTTTTTACCCCTTTAATGGGTTTAAAGAAAACTGTACTGAAGAAGTATGGAGACGACCTATGCAGGGCAAAGTAACAGACTTGGTTGCCATCTATGCAGTTTGCTTTTGATCCGTTTCTGCCGTGTATTTTGCATTTTTTTTTTTTTTTATCTGCTGCAGGAGTCAATTTAAAGTTAACAACTCCCCAAAAGAATGTCGCAAACGCAGTGTTTGGCTCCGTACACACGACCGAATCTGTCCGCTGATATTTGTCCGACGGACAGTTTCAGCGGACAGATCCGGTCGTGTGTACAGCCGACCGGACCGGATTCCCGGCTGAGTGGACTTTTTCCAGCGGACTAAAATTTCCTAGCATGCTAAGAAATCTGTCCGCTGGAAACCTGTCCGTCGGACGTGTTCGGTCGTCTGTACAGACTCACCGGACATGTCCGACCGACCGCCATCCCTCACATGCGTCGTACTGATTCGACGCATGCGTGGAAGCTTTGAACTTCAAGGCCGCCCTCGGCGCGGCCACGTCCCCGCGTATTTTTAACACGCGGATTTTTGTCTGATGGTGTGTACAACCATCAGACAGAAATCTCCGGGCGGACATGTCCGCTGAAAACGATCCGGCGGACCGTTTTCAGCGGACTGTCCGTCCGTGTGTACGGGGCCTATGTCTGAACCAGATCACATGGTTGGTTTTCAAAAAAAGGTGCTGTGTGGTGCGATTCAGCGCATTCAAAATGGGCTCAAATAAAATCACACCACACAGAACTGCATGGGAACATGAAAACTATAGAGTGAAACCAGGCTTACTGTGTTGATTGTGGTGCAATCAAGGCTCATTCTTTTTGAATGGGCTCAAATCGCACCAAAGTCATGCATACACCAATTTTGGAACTGCACTGCAACTGGTTCGCATGGTCATTTTGTGAATGCGATCCGGTGCAGGCAAACACAGTGGGCTAGATTCACATAGATCAGCGGATCCGCGTGATATATGTGATTTAAGATCTGCTGCCGCAAGTTTGAGAGGCAAGTGGGTAATTCACAAAACACTTACCTCCAAACTTGCGGCGGCGGATCGGAAATCCCCCGGCGGAATTCAAATTCCACGGCTAGGGGGAGTGTACTATTTAAATCAGGCACGTCCCCGCGCCAATTTAAATGCGCATGCGCCGTCCGCGATTTTTCCCGGCGTGCATTGCTCCCACTGACGTTGCTATGACGTCAGTGGTTTCAGCGTGAGCGTAACTTGCGACGAGCGGGTTAGAGAATCGGCGTACGCAAACGACGTGAAAAAAACAAAAACATTGGCTGTGCCTCATAGAAGCAGGGGTAAGTATACGGCGGGAAAACCGCTACGTAAACGTCGTAACAACACTGCGTCGGGCCCGCGTACGTTCGTGAATTGGCGTATCTCGCTGATTTACATATTTCTTAACGTAAATCAGCGAGAACTCCCCCTGCGGCCATTTTTAAATTGCAGTTAAGATCCGACGGTGTAACACAGTTACACCTGTCGGATCTTAGGCATACTGTATCTATGCGTAACTGATTCTATGAATCAGTCGCATAGATACGACGGGCCTAAGTCAGAGATACGAGATGTGAATCCGGCCCACTGTGTTTTGCAACCTTTGTTTGGGGTGTCGTTAAGATTGCACTGACATCCACTGCAGATTGCAAAGGGGGTGCGATTTGAATGAGGTGCATGAAACGTGCGTGCATTGAGTGTTTCCCACATTGTAGTGTACCTTTGCGTATCTCCTAAGCAGTAGTGTGTTTTTCCTCTGTGTGCAATTACACATACCTCCAAACTTTTTGAGATGGGAATGAGGGACACCTATCAGCAAAAGTATGCAGGCATAGGACACCCATAGGTGTGCGCACCCTGGGCACACCCTAATCACCCCATGCGCATTAGTATCATTGCTCTGTGTGGTGGCAGGAAGATGGGAAAGATCTCCCTCTTGCCAGCTATGCCATAAGAGAAGTGCTTACGCTCTTCTCTTTCACTGGAAGGGAGATCAATGTGTGGTCATATATATATATATATATATGTAGACAAACACACACACGTGTTTGAGCTTTAGGGTGCACACCCTAATGTAATAGGCTGCGCACGCCTATGGACACACCCCTTGCCACACCCCCTTAAAAGAGAATTGGACCAAAAAACAAGATTGGTTAAACCCACAGGTGCTTTTTTTACCACTACTATTCCTTTATATTGGCTTTTGGAATTTACAAATGCAGCATGTTAGAAATCAGATGAAAGGTTTAGCACCAGGAAACACTTTTTGATAGATAAAAAGTGAATTTTATATACATCTATATAGATCAGACCAAAATACGGGACAAATGAGGGACAGAGGGACTTTGTTCCAAATCAGGGACAGTCCCTCAAAATCAGGGACAGTTGGGAGCTATGCAATTACACACCTCCTCATACCCACTTAGATGTGAACCTAGCCCAGTGTTTCTCAAGTCCAGTCCTCAAGGCGCACCAACAGGTCTTGTTTTCAGGCTTTCCATTATTTTGCACAGGTGATTTTATCAGTTTCACTGCCTTGTAATTACCACAGCTGTTTCATCTGAGGGAAATCCTAAAAACATGACCTGTTGGTGCGCCCTGAGGACTGGAGTTGAGAAACACTGACCTAGCCTAAAGAAAAGTTAGGCCTCGTACACACGGGCCAGAATCTCGTCAGGAAAGAAATGTTGTTTTTCCTGGCGAGATTCTTGGCAAGAATCTCTTGCCACCCGAGTGTACACACAGTCCTTTCAAAAGAACCGCGGTTCTTTTGAAAGGCAAGAACGCGGTGACATCATTGTGTACGACGAGCATGCACTCATCACATTTAATGCCGTCGCCGCCATCTTGCTTCACCCTACCTATGCCGTGGAAGCTACCGCGCATGCGTCAAAGTCATTTTGAGCATGCGCGGGTTTCCACGGCGTCAGGTAAGTATACTCTCGGGTTTCTCGTCAGGAAACAGGCCGACAAGAATCTCGACGAGAAAATAGAGAGCAGGATCTCTATTTCTGTTGTCGAGATTCTGGCCAGATTTCCAGACAACAACATATATTGTTTTTCCTTTTTCCCGTCTTTATCATTTTGGTGCAATTTATTTACTTTTACTTAGTACCTGCTGCTGAACAAAAAACAAAAAAACAGCTACGGCCCTGCATAGGAAACCATGTTAAATGGACTGTAGTGTGTTTCTGCAAAAAGCAATAACCACTTGCTGACCGGCCGCTGTCATTATACTGCGGCAGATCGGCTTGTTCACACAAATCGCTGTAGCTGTACGTCAGCTCTTTTAATAGCTATAGCAGGTGTGCATGTGCCATTACTACGCTATGGTTGCCCAGGCATACCAGTACAGGTGTTAGTCCAAGACTGGCAGAGTCCATTACTGGAAAACCCATTTTGGGTGGAAGATGAACATTGCTCCGGGCTACAACTTTTCCTGTGATCTGGACCCTCTTGCTTCCCACGCGGTCCTGCTGGTGGCTCTCTGAGCCCAACCTTCCCCCTATTTATATATAAACCAGGGTGGAGGGCAGAACCCAAAGCTTAACCCTTCTCTAGCCTAGCCAGCTAACTCTGGCTTCCTATCAGCATACTATCTTAGTAGGCACCTGCCTACAACCTTACTACTAACTTTGGAGAAACCTAAATGGTGACTAAGAGCCACCTTACCTTCCTCCTCCTTAGAGGAAAAATCTGTTGTTTCTCCTCTTCAGAGAGGAGGAACAACATTGAAGTGAGCTATAAAGTGAATGATCACCGTGATAGCCAATCAGGGACTATCACAGTGATCTTGTGATTAAGATTCGGTTCCCCCGGGTCCCGATCGTTAGAAGGAGACATGGGGCTGTCACTAATAATCAAGTGCACTTTCACCACAAACAGAGGAACACGTACATGCAGCACCCAGGATTACAGCCAACTTTCTGCATATATGTGTTATGCAGTCATCATAGGCGTGCGCAAGGGGTGTGCCTGGGCACACCCTAATCCTGAGGTTGGCAACCTGTCATTGGTGGGCAGGTGATAGGTAAACTACAATCCTTCCTTGCCTAGGGTGACCACATTTCCAAACTGCCATTCAGGGACACCCCCCCCCCCCTTCCTAAAAAAAGATAACTTTTTATTAAAAAAAAATTGTGCCCCCCCCCCCATGGTTTTTACCGGTACATCCTGGGACCTGTAGTTCTTCACTAGTTTTTATTTTAATTCTGCACTGATTGTCTTTGAAATTACCCCTGCCCCCTATTAAATCCAATCTGGGGACAAAACCAGGGACAGACTTGGTCCGGGGACAGTGTCCTCAATCAGGGGACTGTCCCCTGAAACTGGGGATGTCTGGTCACCCTGCTATATATAGATAAAACAGACTCGCGGTACAATAACATGTCATAATTACCCGGAGCACTGTCATATTCTTGGAGAGGTTATGGTTCTGCGGTATGGTGCCTGCCCTCCATGGGCCACACTCTGGGTTCAACCCCCGGACGGTCCATGGGGCCCAGCGTCACTTGACGTGGCCATCTCTCCCCCATTTTAAACCTCAAATCTACCCTTTTTTTTTTTTTGCCCAAATTCACAATACTTCCACAAAATACTACTAAATCACACCTTTTCACAACACAAATACGCACAACAACAATTCGATCGCTCGTGCCACGTGGCTCACAAACAAAATTCACCTCCTTTTTTTTTACACCCAAATACACCTTTCTTTTAGTGCTATTGGATGATTTGTTTGCGCTATAAAAAAAGATGCTATAAAACTGCACTGATTACTGTGTAAATGTGACTGGCAGGGAAGGGGTTAACAGCAGGGGGTTAAATATGTTGCCTAGTGAGTGATTTTATCTGTAGGGGGAGGGGACTCACAAGGGGAGGAGACCGATGTGTGTTCCTCTGTACTGGGAACACATATCGGTGTCTCCTCACCTCACAGGACTGTGGATGTATATGTTTACACACACAGATCCATGGTCCTGCCGTGATTGTGGGCAATGGCAGGTGGGTGCCCGGCGGACATCGCGGCCGCCGGACACCGGGTCCCGAGCGATGCCGCGCCCACTCCCCAGGCGGCCGGGAAGCCCAGGGAGATCCCATCTGTGGACGTCATATGACAATGGGCGGGTAGGAAAGTGCCTAAAAGAGGTGGTGACATGTCTACAAAAAAAAAAAAAGGGGGGGGGGGCATACTCCATGGACCACAGGGTAATTTTTCTGCAATCGCTTTTCTTTGTCTCCTATCTACCTGTCACCTGCCCTCTGAAGAGCGATCACTTTTCAGAGGGCCAGCAAGGTCTGGTGTCGGTGCAAGCGTAGATGGGTTTTTCAGAGGCCTTTTCCACATGTTTGTATCCATGACTTATAGTTAGGGTGACCACATTTCCAAACTGCCATACAGGGACACCCCTCCCCCCCTTTCTAAAAAAAGATAACTTTTTATAAAAAAACATTGTGACCCCCCCCCATGGTTTTTACCGGTTCATCCTGGGACCTGTAGTTCTTCACTAGTTGGGGGGGGGGGTCGCATCTTCAGCTCTGAGGGGTTCATGGTGGGACCTGTAGTCCTTCACTTTTGGGGGTCACATTCCCCCCAAAAGTGAAGGACTACGAGTCCCAGCATGAACTCCTAAAATACAAAGATGTGACCCCCCCCCCCCAATTTGAGAGTCTTCACCCAGCATGAAACCCCTGAGATCTAAGGGTGTGATCTCATAGATTTCACAGGTGTATGCTGGGACCTGTAGTTCTTCACTCTTTGGGGGGCAGGGGGTCTCACATCTTCAGCTCTGGGGGGGGGGGGGGGTCATGCTAGGACTTGAGGTCACACCCCCCTAAAGTAAAGGACTACAAATCCCAGCATGAACCGATGATATCTAAAGATGTGACCCCCATCCCCCCCAATTTTGAATCTCCCAGCATGAACCCATGAGATCTAAGGGTGTGACCCCATAGATTTCACAGATCTATGCTGGGACCTGTAGTTCTTCACTAGTTTGGGGGGGTGTTACATCTTAAGCTCTGAGGGGTTGATGCTGGGACCTGTGTCAGTTTCATTCCGGGACACTGTATTGTCCCAGAGTGAAGGTGCCCGAGACAGACCTGCAGAATGCGGGACTGTCCCGGGCAATCCGGGACACGTGGTCACCCTAGGCCTGCTGTGCTGATAATCAATGTCCTGATTATCAACACAGACCCCCCCCCCCCTAAAAGGGAGAGCCGCAGATCAGCTCTCCCTGTCAGCGTAAACGGAGGAAAGCCGGTAAATGGCACTTCCTGGTTCACGCGATGATCAGCTGTGATTGGTCACAGCTGATCATGTGGTAAGAAGCCTCTGTCAGAGGCTCCATACCACGATTGGAGTAACACACCGCACCTCCGTTCGTCACACTGCGCGCCCCTCGCCGTCTCTGTTATCCTGTTCGCATCATATGACTAGGGTGACCACATTTCCAAACTGCCATTCAGGGACACCCCCCCCCCCTTCCTAAAAAAAGATAACTTTTTATAAAAAAAAAATTGTGCCCCCCCATGGTTTTTACCGGTACATCCTGGGACCTGTAGTTCTTCACTAGTTTTTATTTTAATTCTGCACTGATTGTGTTTGAAATTACCCCTGCCCCCTATTAAATCCAATCTGGGGACAAAACCAGGGACAGACTTGGTCCGGGGACAGTGTCCTCAATCAGGGGACTGTCCCCTGAAACTGGGGATGTCTGGTCACCCTATCCTTGCCGACCCTCAGAACCTGGCAGGAGAGGTGGTGGGGTGGAATTTAGTGGAACTGATCTGTATTTTCCTCCTGCAGCAGCTGAAAGTAAGCTTCTCCTCCTCTCCCTTTTGTCAACATTCAGCTGCCACAGGAGGAAAATATAGGGGATCAGTACTAATATATGGCACCCCTCCTTTCCCTGTTCCTCTTCCTTCTGTTGCCCGGGTCCCTCATGTGCTCTCTTGCTCCCCCTTCTCCCCATTGTTTCAGGATGGAGAGCGGGGAGGAGGCCGGTAATTATGTCAAACGCATATGTGTTGGAGGTTTGGGGTGCACACCTATGGCAGTCATAAAGGCATTAAAATACTTCTGGATATGGAGGAGATTGTGACTCACTTCCCCACCTATCATAAGACACTGCTGGTGATTGGCCCAGTACTGTCACATGTAGGTGATGAGAAAGACTCTGGCTGTGTAAGCTCTGAATAGAGTGACCCAGAGCTGACAAAAGGTCTTCTTCCTATTTGCTTCTGGTAGCTGAATGATTTGCTATAAAGTCCTTCAATAATTTTAGAATAGATGTGAATGGGTGTTATGGCTACCCCATATAACGCTGCACATTCTTTCTTCCAATCCCCAGTAGCGCTAGTCTTTTACTAAGGCTGGGGAGCAGCAATTACAGTGGGGATCGAAAGTTTGGGCACCCCAGGTAAAAATTTGTATTAATGTGCATAACGAAGCCAAGGAAAGATGGAAAAATCTCCAAAAGGCATCAAATTACAGATTAGACATTCTTATAATATGTCAAAAAAAGTTAGATTTTATTTCCATCATTTACACTTTCAAAATTACAGAAAACAAAAAAATTGCGCCTGCAAAAGTTTGGGCACCCTGCAGAGTTAATATCTTGTACTGTCCCCTTTGGCAAGTATCACAGCTTGTAAACGCTTTTTGTAGCCAGCCAAGAGTCTTTCAATTCTTGTTTGAGGTATCTTTGCCCATTCTTCCTTACAAAAGTCTTCCAGTTCTTAGAGATCTCTGGGCTGTCTGTCACGCACTGCTCTTTTAAGGTCTATCCATAGATTTTCAATTATGTTGAGGTCAGGAGATTGTGAAGGCCATGGCAAAACCTTCAGTTTACGCCTCTTGATGTAATCCCCCGTGGATTTTGAGGTGTGTTTAGGATCATTATCCATTTGTAGAAGCCATCCTCTCTTTAACTTCAGCTTTATCACAGATGGCATCAAGTTACCATCCAAAATTTGCTGAAATTTTATTGAATCCATTTTTCCTTCTACTCGTGAAATGTTCCCTGTGCCACTGGCTGCAATACAACCCCAAAGCATGATTGATCCACCCCCATGCTTAACAGTTGGACAGAGGTTCTTTTCATTAAATTCTGTGCCCTTTCTTCTCCAAACGTACCTTTGCTCATTCCGGCCAAAAAGTTCTATTTTAACCTCATCGGTCCACAGAACTTGTTTCCAAAATGCATCAGGCTTGTCTATATGTTCATTTGCAAACGTATATATACGTTGATCTGCCCAGCCGTGCCATTCTGCCGACGTATATCAGCGTGAGCCAGTCGGGAAGTGGTTAAGTGGTAATTGTGCTGCCATTCAACGCTGTACTCAAACAAAATTGATATATTTTTTTTTGTTACACAAATAGAGCTTTCTTTGGTGGTCATTGATCACCACTGTTTTTTTTTATTATATACAGTGGAACCTTGGTTTACGAGTAACGCGGTTAACAAGCTTTTTGAATAACGAGCAACTTTTTTTTATAAATCCTGACTCTGTTTGCGAGTGTTATCTCACAAAAAGAGCAGAATTCAAGCTAATGGGGTGTGCAGTACCACATTTGGCCAGAGGTGTGGGGGCTCTGGTGTCACTCGGAATGGTTCGGTGCCGTTTGGAAATACTCGGAATTGATCGGAAATACTCAGAAATACCCCGTTCCCAAGTGTTTCCGAACCTTTCCGAGGGTTTTCGAGATCAGCCACGCTATCCCCGAGTATTTCCGAGGCTACCCAACATCCCCCCACCTCTGGCCACATGCGGTATTACATGCCATAGAAGTCAATGCGGAACAAATTATCAAATATCTGACTTCTATGGGGAAACTGGCTTTAATATGAGAGTGCTTTGGATTACAAGCATTTTCCTGGAACGGATTATGCTCGTAATCCAAGGTTCCACTTTGAATGAAAAAAGACCATACATTTAAAAAAAATATATCATTTTTTTGAACACTTCATTGACTGTCCAATCGTGGGATCATTCAGACCCAGTTTGTAAATCTTAGATGGCCCTCCATCAAATATTTGGACGAATCAAAATTATCCTGTTGTAGAATTTTACTTTGTGGCTCATTAGCAAATAGACCATCTACAGATAGTGACCATTTCTGTACCGGTTTATACCTACTCTATCACAATGGTCTACCCTTCTACAGTGGGGAGCCATTGGCTCCTGTTGCTGTCAATTAAACCCAGTGACATGGGGGCGGGGCTGAGTCCTGCTGTCTGTGTCAATGGACGCAGCAGCAGGACTTGAGAGCGTGCCCGCACAGGGGCCCCCATGGAATGCACTCGAGAAGGGGAGGAGCCAAGAGCGCCGCTGAGGCACCCCAGAAGAGGAGGATTAAGGACCACTCTGTGCAAAACCTTTGCACAGAGGTGGTAAATATGACATGTTTGCTATTTTATTTTTATTTTTTAAAACCTTTACAACACCTTTAACATAATTATCATTGTCTAAATTTTAACTGGAATTTCACTTTAAAAGTCAGCAGCTACAGTATTTGTAGCTGCTGATTTAAAAAAAATTGGGGGCGGACCAAAGAACCAAAGGTGTGAGTTGGGTGATAGAGATTAAAGGGAGGGACAGCTTTGTCAGTCGATGGGCTTTAGAGGGGACTTTCAGCCATTTTTCAACTTTACATCTATTAAATCTTCTGCTCTTGTTGTTTTAACTTTGGATAGTAAAATATTTTTTTTTTCTGCCAGTAAATACCTTATACAGCTCATTTTCAGTTTCTTGTCTGGTCATTAGCCTAGGCTTATGACATTATGCACAGCTCCCTCTCACTCTCTCTCTCTCTCGCTCTTGTGAGAGTTTGCCAGGAAGGAATGGGGGATGAGTCATAAGAGGGCCAATGAGAGCTGCAGAGCTGGAGGTGTGTCTGTGTAAATCCAGGAATTGAACAGGCAGCAGCTTCAGCTGCCCACAGTTTAAACTCCCAACTGTCCCTGATTTCGAGGGACTGTCCCTGATTTGGAGCAATGTCCCTCTGTCCCTCATTCCTCCTCATTTGCCCCTCATTTTGGTCTGATCTATATAGATGTATATAAAATGCACTTTTTATCTATCAAAAAGTGTTTTCCAGCCCTAAACCTTTCATCCAATTTCTAAATTGCTGCATTTGTAAATTTCAAAAGCCAATATAAAGGAATAGTAGTAGTAAAAAAAGAATTTGTGGGTTTAACCGGTTGCCGACCGCCGCATGTATATGTACGTCCACAGAATGGCACGTACAGGCATATGGGCCCCGTAACATGCGGCGGTCGGAAACCCGCGGGGAGCGATCCGGGACGACGGCGCGGCTATTCGTTTCTAGCCGCCCCCTCGTGATCGCTCCCCAGAGCTGAAGAACGGGGAGAGCCGTGTGTAAACCCGGCTTCCCCGTGCTTCACTGTGGCGGCTGCATCGATCGTGTGATCCCTTTAATAGGGAGACTCGATCAGACCTACAGCCACACGCCCCTACTGTTGTAAACACACACTAGGTGAAACATAACTCCTACAGCGCCCCCTGTGGTTAACTCCCAAACTGCAACTGTCATTTTCACAATAAAGAATGCAATTTAAATGCATTTTTTGCTGTGAAAATGACAATGATCCCAAAAATGTGTCAAAATTGTCCGAAGTGTCCGCCATAATGTCGCAGTCACGAAAAAAAAAACGCTGATCGCCGCCATTAGTAGTAAAAAAAAAAAAATTATAAAAATGCAATAAAAATATCCCCTATTTTGTAAACGCTATAAATTTTGCGCAAACCAATCGATAAACGCTTATTGCGATTTTTTTTTACCAAAAATAGGTAGAAGAATATGTATCAGCCTAAACTGAGGAAAAAAAAAATGTTATATATGTTTTTGGGGGATATTTATTACAGCAAAAAGTAAAAAATATTGCATTTTTTTCAAAATTGTCGCTCTATTTTTGTTTATAGCGCAAAAAATAAAAACCGCAGAGGTGATCAAATACCACCAAAAGAAAGCTCTATTTGTGGGAAAAAAAGGACGCCAATTTTGTTTGGAAGCCACGTCGCACGACCGCGCAATTGTCTGTTAAAGCGACGCAGTGCCGAATCGCAAAACCCGGCTTGGGCATTTAGCTGCCTAAAGGTCCGGGGCTTAACCGGTTAACCAATCTTGTTTTTTTTGTACAATTCTCCTTTAAGGGGCGAGGCAAGGGGTGTGTCCTATGCCTGCATACTTTTGCTGATAAGTGTCCCTCATTACCATCTCTAAAAGGAGGTGTGGTTAAAATGGCTGCAGCCAGACTCAGTGGAGGGAGATTTCTGGAACATATTTGGCAAGTACAGAATCACAGTGTATATAAAACCATATGCAAAGTGGTTGGAGTGAAGCTTCAGAATGGCAAAGGTGTTTTTACTACAAATGATGTGAGCAGACTGCAGTTCCTCTTTATATACACCTGTACAAAACAGACAGAGGGGAGAACTTGAAAATTCAAGTATTCGTGTTTTCAGAGAAACTCAACGAGAGGGTCTGCCTGCCAAAAGTGATGGCTGCAAGAGAACCTGTCAGATCCCTCCAGCATTATTAATTCAAGCATGATGAAATTGTTCATTTTAAATATAATCATGTAATTCATCAAAATCCTGCTAGAGCATATCATTCCATGTTATGGCACTGACAGAGCACCTTATTCCACCTAATACAAACGCAGGTCCTGTAGGAGGGGAGGCTTATCTACAGCGCAGTCATTAGTTTGGAGAACGCGGGACGCGTTGTGCCGCACTATAATAAATCCATAACGTACTGCTTATTTTTCTTGTACTTCGGCTTCCGATGAGGAAATAGCTATTTGGAGTACTAATTCTGAAAAAGAAACAATACATTTTTCTTGTCCGCCGTTGACAAAACACAGCACACGGTCGTGTTACCGGATTGTTGCCGCGGTTGTTATGGAAAGATTAACATGAAGCTGGAAATATGTTGTAAAATGAAGAATGAAATGTAGGATGTGGTCTGCGGAATCGGGGTCCTGCGATATCTCTTAAAGTGATAATCCAACCAAATATCTTTTGTTGTTGTTTGGGACGGAGTGCGGCGCTGTTGGGTTTTTGCTGCTGTCATGATCCTGGCTTGGAGATCTCTATACATGCAGTGTAGGCGATCAGCGACTTATAGCGGAACTGCGATATTGCGGGCAAATTGACTACCTGACACTTTTTGGGGACCAGTGACACTAATACAGTGATCAGTGCTTAACCACTTAACCCCCGGACCAATATGCTGGCTAAAGACCCAAGGTGTTTTTACAGTTCGGGACTGCGTCGCTTTAACAGACAATTGCGCGGTTGTGCAACGTGGCTCCCAAACAAAATTGGCGTCCTTTTTTCCCCACAAATAGAGCTTTCTTTTGGTGGTATTTGATCACATCTGCGGTTTTTAGTTTTTGCGCTATAAACAAAAATAGAGCGACAATTTGGAAAAAAATTCAATATTTTTTACTTTTTGCTATAATAAATATCCCCCAAAAACATATACAATTTTTTTTTTCCTCAGTTTAGGCCGATACGTATTCTTCTACCTATTTTTGGTAAAAAAAATCGCAATAATCGTTTATCGGTTGGTTTGCGCAAAATTTATAGCGTTTACAAAATAGGGGATAGTTTTATTGCATTTTTATTTTTTTTATTTTTTTTACTACTAATGGCAGTGATCAGCGATTTTTTTCGTGACTGCGACATTATGGCGGACACTTCGGACAATTTTGACACATTTTTGGGACCATTGTCATTTTCACAGCAAAAAATGCATTTAAATTGCATTCTTTATTGTGAAAATGACAGTTGCAGTTTGGGAGTTTACCACAGGGGGCGCTGTAGGAGTTAGGGTTCACTTTGTGAGTGTTTACAACTGTAGGGGGGTGTGGCTGTAGGTGTGACGTCATCGATCGTGTCTCCCCTATAAAGGGGATGACGCGATCGATACGCCGCCACAGTGAAGCACGGGGAAGCCGTGTTTACACACGGCTCTCCCCGTTCTTCAGCTCCGGGGACCGATCGCCGCACTCGAGCGGCGATCGGGTCCGCGGGACCCGCGGTCCTTCAGCCTGGGTCACGGGAGCGCGCCGCGGGCGCGCGCCCACGACTGGGTACAAGTACAGGACGTATATATACGTGCTTGTGCCCAGCCGTGCCATTCTGCCGACGTATATGTGCAGGAGGCGGTCCGGAAGTGGTTAAAAATATCACTGTACTAATAACTGGCAGGGAAGGGGTTAACATCAGGGGAGATCAATGGCTTTAACGTAATCCTTGGGTGTGCTTACTAACTGTGGTGGAGGTGTTTTGACTGGGGGAATGTAAAGATCTGTGGGCCAGATTCAGGTACATTTACGTTGCGCAGCGGCGGCGTAACGAATCCCATTTACGCTACACCGCCGCAGGTTTACAGCGTAAGTGCCTGATTCACCAAGCTCTTACCTGTAAACTTGCGGCGGTGTAACGTAATTCCGCTCGGTGCAAGCCCGCCTAATTCAAATGGGGCGGGCACCATTTAAATTAGGCGCGTTCCCGCGCCGAACGTTCTGCGCATGCTCCGTTAGGAAATTTCCCGACGTGCTTTGCGCGAAATTACGGCGCCCCAACGTTTTTTTTTAACGGCAACGTGCGTTACGCCCTTTTTGTATTCCCGCACGTCTTACACAAAAAAAAAAATTATTGAAATTCGACGCGGGAACAACGGCCATACTTGAAATTCGACGTGGGAACGACGGCCATGAAAAAGCAGGCCTAAGTTTGCGACGGGAAAAACCGACTAGCGACGACGTAAGAGATTGCGACGAACGGGCGTATCTTCGTGGAATCGCCGTAATCAGCTAATTTGCATACACGACGCTGGAAAACGACGCAAACTCCACCCAGCGGCCGCCGGAAAATTACACCTAGGATCCGAAGGCGTACGAAGCCGTACGCCTGTCGGATCTTAGCTAAAAGCCGTCGTATCTTTTTTGTGAATTACAAATAAAGATACGACGCGGCAAATTTGAAAATACGCCGGAGTATCAGTAGATACTCCAGCGTATTTCCTCTGTGAATCTGGCCCTGTGTTCCTGCTTAGCAGGAATCAGGATCAGCACACTCCCCTCTCACAGAACGGTGGTCTGCCTTGTTTACATAGGCAGACCACCGTTCTGCCTTTCTTACGAACGATTGGGGGGGTCCCGGCGGACATCGCGTCTGCCGGACCCACTTATTGGCTCCCGCTGTGTCCGATCTCAGCGGGAACATGTCGCGGCTGGGCAGTGCCGGCCCAAGACATTGTGC
This sequence comes from Rana temporaria, assembly GCF_905171775.1. Classification (NCBI taxonomy): domain Eukaryota; kingdom Metazoa; phylum Chordata; class Amphibia; order Anura; family Ranidae; genus Rana; species Rana temporaria. Next base: position 190,513,682 of record NC_053494.1, on the reverse strand, counting down.
TGCCTGGTACCAAGAATGACGATTTCACTCCCGCTGGCAGTCCCCATTTCGAAATCGCAAAAAGTAGTACAAAAACGACTCTTTGAAATCGGTGCAGCGCCGCAGATGCCGGGTTGCACCGATTAGGACGGTGTCATTGCCGGCAAATGCCGCTGATTTGACATGTCAAATCGCATGTCAAAACGCAGCAGTGTGAACCAGGGCTAAATCCACAAGTGTTTTTTTATTACCACTACTAATCCTTTATATTGGCCTTTGAAAATTAAAAATGCAGCAATTTAAAAATGATTGAAAGTTTTAGCACTGGGAAACAGTTTTTCAAAGATAAAGGGGTAGATTTATGTAGGAGATACGACGGCGTATCTCCAGATACGCCGTCGTATCTCTGAGTGTGCGGCGTCGTATCTATGCGCCTGATTCATAGAATCGATTACGCATAGATTTGACTAAGACCTGACCGGCTTAAGTCTCTTACGCCATCGTATCTTAGTTGCAATTTTAGGCTGGCCGATAGGTGGCGCCTCCGTATATTTATGCGTTGAATATGCAAATTAGGTAGATACACCGATTCAGAAACGTACGTTTGCCCGGCGCATTTTATTACGTCGTTTACGTTAGGCTTTTTACGGCGTATAGTTACCCATGCTATATGAGGCGTACCCTCTGTTAAGTATGGACGTCGTTCCCGCGTCGAGTTTTAAAAATTTTACGTCGTTTGCGTAAGTCGTTCGCAAATAGGGCTGGACGTTCACGTCGAAAGCAATGACGATTGCGGCGGAATTTCGAGCATGCGCACTGGGATTTTTTTACGAACGGGGCATGCGCCGTTCGTAAAATACGTCAAATACGTGGGGTCACAGTACATTTTTATAAAACACGCCCACACATCCCCATTTGAATTACGCGGGCTTACGCCGGACCACATACGTTACGCCGCCGTAACATAGGGTGCAAGTTTTATTCTGAATACGGAACTTGCGCCCTAATTTACGGCGGCGTAACGTATCTGAGATACGTTACGCCCCGCACAAAGATACTCCATTGTATCTGAATCTACCCCAAAAAGTGCATTTTATATAAAACTATATAGTTCAGATAAAAATGGGACAAATGAGGAGGAAAGAGGAACAGAGGGACTTTGTTCCGAATCAGGGACAGTCCCTTGATATCAGGGACAGTTGGAAGCTATGGGTAGAGCCGGCCCTATGATGGGACCGGGTGGTACTGATGTGGACTCATTAATCAATTTCCTGATAATCAGTACTATGGGTACCAGGCAGCACTTTTTGGGGGGCAGCATACTGATGCCCACCAGCCCGTTCCGCCAGCTCCGCTACCCAAATAAAATTGGTGTCCTTTTTTCCCACAAATAGAGCTTTCTTTTGGTGATATTTGATCACCTCTGCGGTTTTTATTTTTTGTGCTATAAATATATATATTTTTTAACTTTTTGCTATAATAAATATCCCCAAAATTAAAAAAAAAAACTATTTTCTTCAGTTTAGGCCAATATGTATTCTTCTACATATTTTTGGTACAAAAAAAAAACACAATTAGCGTACATTGATTAGTTTGCGCAAAAGACATTGTGGCCGCCGGCAATTCACAGGTCCCTTTATACTCCTGGATACATGTATAGAGCCATGGCAGGTCCTTTTATACTCCTATATACATTTATAGAGCCATGGCAGGTCCTCTTTATATTCCTTTACATGTAAAGAGTCTCGACAGGTTCTCTATATACATGTATAGAGCCATGACAGGTCCTTTTATACTTCTTTATACATGTATAGAGCCATGACAGGTTCTCTTTATACATCTATAGAGCCATGACAGGCCCTCGTTATACTTCTTTATACATGTAGAGAGCCATGTCAAGTACTCTTTATAGTCCTATATACATTTATAGAGCCATGACAGGTCCTCTTTATACATGTATAGAGAAATGACAGGTCCTCTTTATACATGTATAGAGAAATGACAGGTCCTCTTTATACATGTATAGAGAAATGACAGGTCCTCTTTATACATGTATAGAGAAATGACAGGTCCTCTTTATACATGTATAGAGAAATGACAGGTCCTCTTTATACATGTATAGAGCCATGACGGGTCCCCTTTAGTTATCATGATATAAAATAATGAATGTGGGGGCCTTTTGGTTGGCGTGATTTTTTTTCTGGGGGGGGGGGGGGGCAGCATTTCATTCTTGGTCCCAGGCAGCACAATGTCTTGGGCCGGCACTGGCTATGGGTAACAAAATAAAGGAAATTTCTAATTTGAACAGAGATCTAAATTCGATCAGCCAGTCTGTCCAAGTGGCATTCTAGCAATTGCTGCTCATCTGTTGCATTCAAGTAGCTAAACGACGGCTTTGGAATTGCTCAGATTGTGTGTCCGTCTGACCTCATGGCTGTACCTTTAGACCCCAAGCTTTTTGCTCATAACTGTGAACAAGTCCTTAAGAGTTCCTAATAAAGTGTAGCATATGCCGGCCCTTTTTCTGTCAGTGTTAGCGTTTGCCATGTGAGTGATGTCGGCATAAAACCTTTCTTCATTAATCTACAAAAGACACTCCATCTTCTGATGTTCACAGCAGAGCAGCAGAGAGATCCTGAGGTTAAATGAAGCACACTCAATCAACGTAAAAAAAAAAGCCTAATTCATCTCTTGAATGGTAAGGTTAATTTATCACTTCACCTGGTTCAATGTGAAAAATGTCTAAAGAAGACTTTACATTGTGAACACCGTATTATCTTTTCACATTTAAGTGTATGCAGAGCCAAAGTTTTTGAAGTTTTTGTACAGGAGTGGGAAGGGTTAAAGTAGTATTAACCACTTGCCGACCGCCGCACACACATATACGTCGGCAGAATGGCACAGGCAGGCAAATGGGCGTACAGGCACGTCCCTTTAAATGTGCCACTTTATGGGCGCCCGCCTCACGCGGCGGGTCCCGCGAACTCGATGTTCGCCGGCAGTGCACGATTTAGAGAACGGGGTGATGTCTATGTAAACAAGGCATTTCCTTGTTCTGCCTAGAGATATGACAGGGATCTACTGCTCCCTGTCATCGGGAGCAGTGATCGCTGTCATGTCAGTGGTAGCCCATCCCCCACACAGTTAGAATCACTCCCTAGGACACACTCAACCCCTTGACCACCACCTGGTGTTTAACTACTTCCCTGCCAGTGTCATTTACACAGTAATCAGTGCATTTTTATAGCACTGATCACTGTATAAATGACAATGGTCCCAAAATAGTGTCATTAGTGACTGATGTGTCCGCCACAATGTCGCAGTCATGATAAAAATCGCCACCATTACTAATAAAACATTTTATTTTTTTAAAAATGCCATAAATCTATCCCCTATTTTGTAGACCTTATAACTTTTGCGCAAACCAATCAATATACACTTATTGCGATTTTTTTTGTTATCAAAAATATGTAGAAGAATACATATCGGCCTAAACTGAGAAAGAAATTTAAATTTTTTTGGAATATTTTTGGGGATATGTATGTAGCGGGGTATCGCCCTTTCTGATGTGATACAAAAGACTACCATTGCTGATCGCGAAGGATCTCAGCTCCCTCCGGTGGCAGAGTTGAGTTCGAGCCACCTGTTGTTTACATTTCATTCTGGTACCGCAGTGAATGTTGGGGGATTGAGTTCAGAAGGAGAAGAGACTCCATTTGCCCTGGCCTGTGATGAACTACATTACCCAGAGAGCAGCTGCCCCACCCCAGGATGCTTTGCTGTTCCGCACCGCCTCTTGAAGGAAGTAATTTAAGAGAGAGGATGTGTTTGGCGCGCACTCTCGGAACCGCCTCTTCAACCCAGGAGGACACTGTCAGGGGTGTCTCCACAGGGAGTAGGCCACAGTTGAGGCCTACATACGCCCGGGCGGAGCGGCTTTGAGACGGAGAGACACAGCTTCTACCGGAGCCATCAGACAAGATCCCAGTAACCCTGTGACCTGTCTGAGGACCGGAGTCTGCTGATCAACTGGACGGTGTGCCGTAGAGGGACAAGGCCTAAACCAGTTGGGTGAGACGGGCACTTGCCTGAAAGTACTGTTTGTCTTGCGGAAGGGCGGATTGCTGACATCCATTTTTATGGTTTGACTATGCAGAAAACTTTAACAGTTTACTATTACCTTTCTGGATTACAAGTTGTTCTTAGCGCGCCACCGCATGCCAACGACCAAGTGCACGAACTGTTAGCAGGAGACTGTACTGAAGTTTGGCCTGGGACGCCAGGCCATCCTAATTAGCTATAGCTGTAATACCCAAGGGTTACCTAGTTAGAGTTGCATATTCACTATATTTGTTGCATTGCTCGTTGACCGAACAATCAGTTCTATTTAAAGCGGAGGTTCACCCAAATAACATCTATATCAGACCAACTTCTTTATACTTCTAACATGTACAGTCCGCATTTTTTTTTCTTTTACGCTGTACATACCGTATAATCTATATTTGCAATCTGGCTTCCGAGTACTTCTCCCCGCGGGAGTAGGCGTTTCTATGCTGAGGAGGAATGTCCTCTGGGAGGTCGCCCAGATGATTGACGTCCTTTCGGAAAAAGTTCCCCCCGGCGGATAAGGCCCCGCCCCCCGTATTGCTTAGGCGCGTCACGAGTCACAGCGTTTCCGAAAGAAGCCGAACAAGAACTCAACGAGGAAAACGATGTGTTTCGCCCGTCGAGTTCCTCGGTCGTGTGTACGAGGCCTGAGCCAGACTCGGGATTGCATTGCAGGATACAGGGGAATGTGCAAAAACAGTGTAGCGCTGGACAGCATATACCACATAAGTATCTAAAGCAACAGGTGTAAACAATGTTAATCTATAAGTGGTAACAATCTTTTGAAACTGAATTTAATATGTGAATACACAAAAGCTATAAATGCATAGGTTGTTATAACACTGTGCCAATCATTATGGCACTGAGCATAAATTACTTATAAATATCAACAGATGAATAAACAGTGTAAAATAAAGTGACCAATTCAGCATATGAGGTGCAAAACAAAAAGAGTCCACAGAAAAAAGCTGGAAGTTATTAGCCCCTTCCAATGCAGGTGATGAAAAGATGCAAACAATGAAAGTCCAATTAGGAGATCCACAGGTGAGAAAGGAGGGAGATTTCAGACATTAGTGGCCCAACACCAGTAGAAATAAAGGCTTACCAGAAAGCCTGTGACTAATCCCTTTCAGGAATAGTCTAAATAGGCATAGCAGGAAATTCTGATCCTTTGGGGTGTCAGGAACGAATCCAGATCTCTCTATAGATTAAATGGTAGAATCCACAGCTCCTCATAGGGTTAAAGGATCACTAAAGGAATTTTTTTTTTTAGCTAAATAGCTTCCTTTACCTTACTGCAGTACTGGTTTCATGTCCTTATTGTTCGTTTTTGCTTTGAAGTAGCTGTAATTCTGCTGTAATCTCCACACTTCCTGCTTGTCTGTTTCCTTATAACCACAGTACTGGGAGCTTTTCACGGTGATCTAAGCTGTCATTACTGTGTGTCTAAAACTTAACAGAACCAATCAGATTCATTTTAAAAACAAAACACTGCCCTGTTTTTGTTCTGTGTGTCTCTCTAGTTCACAGGAACATGAAACCAGTTTAAAAGTGAAACTAACCTGCAGGCACATTATATGATTGATTTGTATCTATGTGTAATATTTTTTAAAAGGAATCAGTTAACTTTTATGTCTTTATACCCTGTAAACAGTCATTTCAGCAAAAACATTTTTTTCCTTTAGTGACCCTTTAACCACTGCTTCCAAATGGAACTTGCATAGATGTATGTGAGTGTGTGTTTATTAAACACCATGTGGGGAAAAAGAAAGGGACAATGCCATAGTGTAGGCGTAAAAAACGAGAGGGTTTATTTAAAAGATATAAAAATGAAACAGCTTAAAATACTCTCATTCATAGAGAGTGATACAAAAGTCCTTGCAAGGATAAAAAGCTCTGTATGAATATCAGACCGCCTATACAGGGGAAGTTACTTACCTTGTCCCTGGATCCTGCGATGTGTCCCCACTGTGTGTGCGAGCTGTGTCCTTGCTCGATTCACACTGGTGACTGTCGAGTGCAGCTGTCCGTTCCCGAGCGGCGCGACGCACGGGGCGGAGTTCGGCGCCAAATTCAAAAAAGTTATCTTCCTGATTACAGTACTGTATCAAATAATTACACACCCCATTTGTCCCTAGTGGTCTGCCCAGTTTCCTGCATGCAGTTTTAAATAATAAAGACAGTTTTTTCTGCCTGGAAACTGGAGATTGTCCATAGCAACCAAAAAGTGTCCCTTTACATCAAAAGCGGTTTTAGAGCAGCTAGAAAATAGCGATAATAAATTAGAAAATTGAGCGATAGCGATTTGTGGGGAAATTCATCATCAAACACTGAAAGTAATGACAACGACAAATTTCAGTGTTTTTGATTTGATTACTTTATTGAATAATTTTTATTATAATTACATTATTATTTGTTATAATTATTTATAGTTATTTATTATATTATAATTTAGAATTTTGTGTTTTAAACTTTATCATACCCGGGATGTCTACTAGACTCTGGTTTGGAGAGATTTAAGTGAGTTATTCCTAAGAATTGCAGGCCTACAGTATAAAACGCCAAATTTCCATGCAAAATAATTGTACCGCTTTCAGCACCTAAAACCAGAAATAATCATACAGCCGGGGAGGTTAAAGTAGCTCAAGTGGTTAGTAAATCAACCCCACAGATTCAGCACCATGGAAAGCATGTTGTCAATTAAAAAAAAAAAAAAAAGACATTTCTATTTTTTAACATATTTCACCCAAAACACACTCACAAAAAACGTCCAAAAGGTGAGAAATAGCTGCTCCTGCACTGTCAACAATTTTAAAAATAAAAGCAATATTTTTTGCTTTTTGCTATAATAACTATCCCCCAAAATATATATATAAAAAAAAAATGTCCTCAGTTTAGGCCGATATGTATTCTTCTACATATTTTTGGTAAAAAAAAAAAATGCAATAAGCGTATATATTAATTTGTTTGCGCAAAAGTTATAGGTGTCTACAAAATAGGGGATAGTTTATGGCATTTTTATTATACATTTTATTTTTTACTAGTAATGGCGGCGATCTGTGATTTTTATCGTGACTGCGATATTGCGGCAGACACATTGGACACTTTTGACACTATTTTGGGGACTATTGCTATAAAAATGCACTGATTACTGTGTAAATGACACTGGCAGGTTAGGGGTTAAACCCTATGGGCGAGGAAAGGGTTAAGTGTGTCCTAGGGGGTGATTCTAACTGTGGGGGATGGGGTACAAGTGACACGACAGTGATCACTGCTCCTGATGACAGGGAGCAGTAGATCACTGTCGTGTCACAAGGCAAAACAGGAAAATGCCTTGTTTACATCTCTCTGTTCTGCAGCTCCGTGACACGATTGCAGGAAGTCGGCGGATATTGAGTCCGCGGGTCCCGCGGGCACGGAGGTCGCAGCTGGGCGCGCACGTGCGCGTCCACTAGGCGGCAGATTCAAAGCAACGTACAGATACGTTGCTTACCTGCCGGTCCCATTCTGCCGATGTATATCGGCGTTAGCCGGTCGGCAAGTGGTTAAAGCATGCTATCCCACATTTGTCCATGGAAAATCCGACAACAATTGTCCGATGAAGCATACAAATGGTCAGGGCAGCCTGTCATCACACAGTTCCCGTCGGATAATCCGACAGGGCCATCTTTTCCATTGGGCACGCTGGGCAGCTGCCCGGGGGCCCCGCTTGCCTGGGGGGCCCCACCAGCTGCCCAGCAACCCCAGTAAAAAATTGTGGAGAGTGACGGGTTAGAACTGCCCATGCCCAGTTTGCGGAAATCACAGAGAAGATCCGGTCCTCCACGAGTGCGGGGGGTTTCTGATGTAAGGGGGGGAGTGAATGCAAAAATGTAAGGGGGCACTGATATAAAGGTTCCCCCTCCTATATTAGTGACCCCCCCTTACCTTAGTGTAGTTACTCTACGGAAGGTGGTCTATGGTCACCAGAGTGCCCCCACATCAGAGTTCCCCTTTACATCAGAGTCTGCAGGATTCCCCCTTACAATGCAAGGGGGAACTCAGTCTGCGGACTGATATAAGGTGGTCTCTGGTCACCAGAGCCCCCCTCCACATCAGAGTTCCCCCCTTAGATCATGATCTGCAGCGTTCCCCTTTACATAAGAGTTCCCTTTCACTGTAAGGGCGAATCCTGCAGACTCTGATGTAAATAGCACTAGCTAATAGCACTAGCTATATGTTTATAGTTTAAACTGACATTTGCATTGTTCGGCACTGAAAACTGTAATATTAGGTACTTTTTTTGTAGTGGCAGTAAAAAATGTGGTTCTGCCAGTAAATTTTATGATTTTTGTCAGTAAATTCTCGTGCGTGATTGTGTAGACAGGGCCCCAGTGCACTGTATTGCCCGGGGGCCTATAGTGCTCTTAAGATGACACTGTAATCCGATTGTGTGTATGAGGCTTTAATTGGCCGAATTTACCAATTTCTTCACTGGGTGAACTTCTTTGGTGAATCTTTTTTGCTATTTTTAGTTTTCCTTACATCTCTTTGATCCCAAGCACGCTTTCATCACCTGTTAGTCTCCCCAGTTGTATTCAGGCATAAAAACCCAATCAAACTTAATCATTAATCATTTCATCCAAAACCACCTCATTTTAGCCTTCCCGCCGCTGGTACGCAGAGGAGGTCATTTGTCATCATAACTGTATCGCGGCTTAATCTCCTGATTATTTGAGATTATCGAAAAGAAAAAAAAAAAAGGCGAAGTTTCAATTGCGTGAGAGTCATCCAGGACACGTCTGATGAAAACGATGTATCATTTTTGACAAACTGGTTTGCAAAAGTGATTAGCCGCAGCTGCTGGGATCGCCCTAGCCTAACCGGCAAAACATCACCTGCAAATCCCAAGCTTTCGTCAACTGGAACCGTACAACTCCAAGGTGCCGACTTCCCCTGCCGCGGCAGAAGCCCGCAGAGTTACTTACATGAGTAATTGCCTGGATAAAAGAAACCTGTAGCCCTTTAAATCAAACTAAGTAGCGTTTTATTAAAGTGCCGAGCAAATCAATCTAAATTCGAGGATATTAAAGCCTTAATCAGGTAGGAGCTAAAATAATAGGTTGTCATGCATGAAGAAAAAAAAAAAAAAAATAGGCAATCATGAAATGTTTTCTTTAATTAGGTCGTCGAAGAAGAAGAGAGAAAGGGAGTGCGAAACTGCCAAGACATTCATCATCGTCAAGGTGGGGAGTTATTTCGAAAGGATTAAACCTCTCCGATCGCTGGGCGCTCGATGGAAAATGAAAGCCTTCTTTGATTTCCTGACAGCGAATTCTGTTGACTTGCTGACAAGTACCAAGCCAAAATATACAAATGAGTTAATTTATTTCCATACACCCTACAATCTGGGCAGCATTAAGTGTCACGCGCCCGTTGAAAGATCGTATTGCACATGATTACCCTTCCGCGATCGCTCAGCAGAACTTTATATACCTGTATTATTATTTGGTTATTTAAAATGCTGTTTGCAATAAATCTCAATGTTTGTCAGGCCACTAGCAGTTAATGAGAAGGAATGACGGGAGCCGATTACTAATGATTATACCTAGTAGGCAGTAGTCAGGGCCGGACTTACCATTGGCCTTGACTGGGCTCAAGCCCAGGGGCCCCACCCAATAGGGGGCCCCCTATAAAAAAAAAAAAAAAATTTTTTTTTTTTTTTTTTTTTTTTTTTAGAGGTCCGGAGGCCCCCAGGGCCCCGGACGGCAACCCCCCTTTTTTTTATTTATTTTTTGTAAAAAAATGTTTTTTTTTATATATTTTTTATTTTTATATATATATATATATATATATATATATATATATATATATACAGTATATATATAATATATATATATATATATATATATATATATATATATATATATATATATTTTTTTTTTTTATTATTATTATTAAAGGGCCCAGGGGTCTCCAGGGCCCCCGGATGGCAACCCACCTTTTTTATTTTTTTATAAAAAAAAATTACATTTTTGTTTTATATATATATATATATATTTTTTTTTTTATTAAAGGGCTCAGAGGTCCCCAGGGCCCCATGTGGCAACCCCCCCCTTTTTTTATTTTTTTTATAAATGTTTATTTTTTTATTTTTGTTTATTTTTTTTATTTTTTTATTAAAAGGCCCAGAGGTTCCCAGGGGCCCAGAGGTCCCCAGGGCCCCCGGGTTTGGCAACCTCCCTTTTTTTATGTATTTTTTATAAATGTTTTTTTTTTTATTATTAAAGGGCCCAGAGGTTTATTTTTTCTTTTTATTAAAAGGCCCAGAGGTCCCCAGGGCCCCGGATGGCTACATATATTTATATATATTTGTTTTCTTCTTTATTTCTTCTATTTTTTGTAAAGGCCCCCCCGCTTCTCAATTTGCGGCAGCCCCCACGCTTCTCAATTTCAGGCGGCAGCACCCCCACCCCCCTAGGTTCTCTGCTTCAGGGGGCCCATGCCTTAAGCTGTGCAAGGGGCCCCAAAATTCCTGATGGCGGCCCTGCGCATACCTCCCAACACGCACGGATTCTGTGGGACTTTCCCGCACAGACAGCTTCTTCCCGCAGTCCCGCAAAAGGGTTAATTTTCCCGCACTGCAAGAGGAGGCAGCACGGAAGCAGGAGGAACCGGAGTGGTGTGCGGAGGACTGTGGCTGCTGAAGGGAAGAAAGTCGACAGCCGGGCTAATGACAGTCTGTGGCCCCGGCTGTTGGCACAGGTGAGAGGCACTCCCCCCCTCAACAACTGCAAAATCCCCCCCCGCTCAACAACTTTAATGCGCTCCCCCCCGCTCAACAACTTCAATTCGCCCCCCCCGCTCAACAACTTCGACCCCCCCCAATTCTCGGCTCCAGGGGGCCCCTTCAACACTCAAGCCCAGGGGCCCCCCCCACCCTAAGTCCTGCCCTGGCAGTAGTAGAAGGGCAGATCTCAACACAAGGGTCTGACAGCCTTGGAGAAATACTGTACTTTGAGGGTTTCATTAAAGCTCTAGGCAGGTTTAAAAGACACAAATGAATGAATGCCTCTCTGTATTCATTAATACATCTTGACATATATTTTTTTTAATTGCACGCAATTTATGTTCCTGAAGTTGACCTGGTAGTAGCCTTTTTCTGTCTACTGTACAGCAGAGCTAATACAAAAAGGGGAAGCAGCACAAAGAGACAGTGGGCTGGATTCAGATACATTGGCGTATCTGTCCGCCCGGCGTAACGTATCTGAGATATGTTACGCCGCTCTAACTTTGGGCGCGAGTTCTTTAATCAGAAAGAACTTGCGCCCTTAGTTATGTCGGCGTAATGTATGTGTTGCGGTGTAAGGCCGCGTAATTTAAATGGGGATGTAGGGGGCCTTTTTTTTTTTTTAATGTGTCTTGACCCCGCGTTTTTTTTTAACGGCGCATGCGCCGTCCGTAAAATATCCCAGTGTGCATTGCTCGGAATGACATCGCAAGGACGTCATTGGTTTCGTCTTGAACGTAAATTACGTCCAGCCGTATTTGCAAACGACTTACGCAAACAACGTAAAAAATTCAAAACTCGACGCGGGAACGACGGCCATACTTAACATTAGCTACCCCTCATATAGCAGGGGTAACTATAGCCACTGTGCCCATCAATTGTCGCCACTGTGCTATGCCATCAAACGCAGCCACTGTGCCATCAATTGTTGCCACTGTGGCCATCAATTGTCGCAACTGTGCCATGCCATCAATTGTCGCCACTGTGCCATGCCATTTTCGCCACTGTGCCCATCAATTGTCGCCACTGTGCCATGCCAAAACGCAGCCACTGTGCCATGCCATTGTCGCCACTGTGCCCACCAATTGTCGCCACTGTGCCATGCCAAATGCAGCCACTGTGCCATGCCATTGTCGCCACTGTGCCCATCAATTGTCACCACTGTGCCATGCCAAAACGCAGCCACTGTGCCATGCCATTGTCACCACTGTGCCCACCAATTGTCGCCACTGTGCCATGCCAAATGCAGCGACTGAGCAACCCATGATTAAGTCACGTGAACAGTGACGTAATGCGTAGGGGAGGAGCCTACAGTGACGGGATGATCGGATGCCGAGGTCATCGGATCCGAGTGAGGAGACTGCACACTGAGCGGCGTATCTATGCTTACAGCAAGTGGGGATTCATGAGTGCACACACTGTTGCATTGGCTAATTTTTCCAGTTGTTTTTGTATATTGCGCAATGAGGTCTGTTTTCTCTTTTTTTACATGTGCATACTATTGAGTGCCCGCTCACCGGATTACTGCAGCTGGAGTGCTGGAAGTTGCATTCTGAGTGAAGGGGAGGCATCGTAGGATTTTCCTTATTGGGACTGCCTATTGGTTTGCTACTGTGTATATGTTTTGGATTTGACACATGGTGCATGTTCACTTTATTTTATTTGCATACATTCACTGAATTGTGTTTGTTTGGAGAAATCGTTTCTCCCTGATTGATATTATAATCAGCATCTTGTGTACGCAGCACTTAACATTAAGTTAAAATTAGCGCATCTATACATTTTCACTATGTGCCATGCCATTGTCGCCACTGTGCCCATCAATTGTCGCCACTGTGCCATGCCAAACGCAGCCACTGTGCCATGCCATTGTCGCCACTGTGCCCATCAATTGCCACCAGTTTGCCCCTAAAATGCTGGCTCTGATAGACTCTTCCACAGCCAACCAGCTGCCGTTATTTAGATGGCCGGTGCTCGCCAGGGGGCTGCCATCTGAATAGTGGGCGGCAGCGGCGACAATACATAGATTCATGCCATGCATGAATCTATTTATTGTTTTTCGGTGGCGGTGCAGGAGCGAGAGGGGGCGGCGCTCCTGCGCCCTTTTATGGGAGTGCAGTTTTGATTAAATAAAAAAAATCAAATGTCAATTCAGTTGTGGCTACGTCAGCAAGCAGCTGTTCGCTGAGCTTTATTGCGCATGCGCGACTTCACCGCTGTTTTATCGCTCATGCGTGGATGCAATTTTCAGGTCCAGAAAAATGATAGACCCGAGCGGGTGGGCAGAGCAGCGATTTGTTTAAACTCGTCATCGGCAGCACAGCGTCCAGCCCCGCCCCCGCCCCTAACACACCCCTAGGCTGTTCTTTCTACTAACCCGTACCAAAGGAAAGTGGGATGCCACAATTATCACAATAAATATGCAGCTCGTGCTTCCAAGTCTATGGGTTCGTAAACTTTTGTCTCAGTAGACTTTTAGCAAGAATGCTAATCCAATTTGGACTTATAAATATCCACTAGAGGGAGGTTTACCAATCTGTGAATGAAATACAACATACTGTATATATAATAAAAAAAGTTACATCATCATATGATTTTAGAAGTGCTTGAAAATTGTTCCGTTTTAAATACACTATGGTTTAATTTCTACTTTTTTTTTTTATGTTATACAAATGTCTCAGTCATTGCAAAAAATCCCCATAGTGGGGTAGATTCAGGTAGGGGCGCGCAAAACTGCGGCGGCGTAACGTATGACATTTACGTTACGCAGCCGCAAGTTTTATGGGCAAGTGCTTGATTCACAAAGCACTTGCCTATAAAGTTGCGTTTGCGTAGCGTAAAAGGTGCCGGCGTAAGCGCGCGTAATTCAAATGACCCCGTAGGGGGCGTGGATCATTTAAATTAGGCGCGTTCCCTCGCTGAATGTACTGCGAATGCCCTGTCCCTAAAATTTCCCGACGTGCATTGCGGTAATTGACGTTGCAAGGACGTCATTGGTATCGACATGAACGTAAATGGCGCCATTCACGGACGACTTACGCATACAACGTAAAATTTCCAAATCGCGACGTGGAAACGACGTCCATACTTAACATTGGCTGCGCCTCCTAATAGCAGGAGCAGCCTTACGACGAAAACGACGTACGCAAACAACGTAAAAAACTACCGCCGGGCGCACGTACGTTCGTGAATCGGCGTAAGTATGTAATTATGTAAGTATGTAATTTGCATACTCTACGCTGACATCTATGGGAGCGCCACCTAGCGGCCAGCGTCAGAATGCACCCTAAGATACGACGGCGTAAGAGACTTATGCCAGTCGTATCTTAGGCTAAAGTCGGCGTATCTAGCTTTCTGAATACAGAAAGTAGATACGCCGGCGCTACGTAGCAATTACGCGGCGTATCTATGGATACGCCGGCGTAATTGCTCTCTGAATTTACCCCAATGTCTCTAAAACATTTATTTCTTATGAAAATCAGCTCCATCTAGTGGCCATAATCCTTTTCCCGAAGTACTTCCATCAGGAAATTACAGAGTTATGGCCACTAGATGGGGTTGACGATCATAGAAAATAAACAAATTATGGGGATTATTCACAATAGCTGTGGGAATGCTGAGACATTCACACAGCACTTTTTTAAATAAATAGACTCCTATGGGTTTCCTTTAATGCTCACTTACAACTTATTTTTTTAGCTTGAACTCCTGATAGTTCTGTGTATACAGTAGTTTTTTTTATATAAACACACACACATATATATATATACACACATACATACATACGTGCATTGCGCTAAATGACGTCGCAAGGACGTCATTGGTTTTGACCTGGACGTAAATTACGTCCATCCCAATTCACGAACGACTTACGCAAAAAAAATAAAAAATTCAAATGAAACGCGGGAACGACGGCCATACTTAACATGGCAAGTCTAACTATACGCCGCAAAACACCAGCTTTAACTATACGCCGGAAAAAGCCGACTAGAGATGACGTAAGAGAATGCGACGGCCGCGTGTTCGTTCGTGGATCGCCGGAAATAGCTAATTTGCATACTCGACGCGGAAAACGACGAGAACTCCACCCAGTGAACGCCGAAGTATTGCATCTAAGATCCAAAGGCGTACAAAGCCGTACGCCTGTCGGATCTAACCCAGATGCCGTCGTATCTTGGTTTGAGGATTCAAACCAAAGATACAACGCGGGAAATTTGAAAGTACGCCGGCGTATCGGTAGATACGCCGGCGTACTCTCTTTGTGGATCTGCCCCAGTAATATATATATATATATATATATATATATATATATATTGCACATGCAGCTTGGTCTCCTCCCCGTCCTCAGCCTATTAGTGTACAATGCATACCTCCTAACATTTTGAGATAGGAATGAGGAACACCTGCTAACATACTTATGTAGGCATAGGACACGCCCCCTGCCACACCTCCTTAAAGGAGAATTAACCATAAATTTAAATAAATACACAAGTGCCTATTTTTACCACTATTATTCCTTTAAAATTTTACAAATGCAGCAATTTAGAACTTGGATGAAAGGTTTATCACTGGGAAACACGTTTTGAAAGATAGAAAAGTGCATTTTACATACAACTATATGGATTAGACCAAAATGAGGGACAAATGAGGAGGACAGAGGGACAGAGGGACATTGCTCCAAATCAGGGACAGTTGGGAGCTATGTACAATGATAAGATTCATTGTCAGCTTATGTACTTGCAGCTCATCTGATTGGCCCCTGGTGATGTCAAAGCCTGATACTAATGCTGGCCATACACTATACGAAAATTCGGCCGACATTCGGTCGTTAAAGCGGGGGTTCTCCTATGGAGAGGGAAGGTGATTGACGGCCGGCTCTGGCACGTCACACTTCTCCGGAAATAGCCGAAATAGGACTCAGCGCTTCACGGCGCCTGCGCATAGTCTGTGCGCAGGCGCCGTATAGCGCCGTGAAGAGCCGAGACCTGTTCCGGCTGTCTTCGGGGAGCGTGACGTGCCAGAGCCAGGCCGTCAATCACCTTCCCTCTCCATAGGAACGCCCATTCCCCGCGGGGATTTCGGAATCTTGTCTCTACGATTGCACAGTGAGTACGGGGCTAAAAAAATAAAGACAGGCATACTGTAGCTCGCGCTACTATGCCTCATTTTATGCTAAAATGTTGTTATGGAGAGTGAACCACCGCTTTAAGAAAGATCTTTCGTTTTTCAGCCAGTTAATGGGCACAAAATCGATAATCGTTTAGACGTTTTTGAGCCAAAAAAACGAAGGACAAGTTTGGAAATTTTCTGCCGAACGAACGATAAATCGGAAGGTTAATGTGTTTCCCGTCCGAACTTTCTGCACTAGGTATATGTAAAAAAAAACTAACCATTTTTTTTTTTATGTCCATTTTTATTGGTCATTACATGATGGCACTATCGTTTGCGCTCACAAACGAACTTTCGTTTTTCGAAAGTTTGTTCGGACGATTTTTCGTGGAGTGTATGGCCAGCATTAGTCAAATTCAATTCACATACTAACTGTACTTTTTTTTTAATTAGCACATATTTTCATGAAATGGTGTATATATATATATTATGTATGTCTTGATTTTTACATTTTCCCAGACCATAGATTTACCGTTTCTGTGTAATTAAACCCAATGTATCAATAACTACGTTAGCGCTTTAAAGGTTTTGTCTCCGGCACAGACGGAGCTCCCCTAGTGGCTACGTTAGCATATGACATGTTTGATTTATTGGTTCGCAGTTGCTACCTCTCTCCCACCTCCACTCATGAAGAACAAGGCTACAAATCAATTGTCACCAGCTTTCATGCACCTTGTTTCAGGTGGTTTCCTTCCTTTGTATTATTCCTGCTAAGAGACCCGTGAAAATTAAATACAGACCTCATCAATGCTTGAGCGACCCAGTTCTCCATCATATCTGTGCTATTGGGCTATAAATCATTTCAACTTTAATCTATTGTTATTGATGAATGTACAATTATTTGTCATCTAATATGCTGAAAATAATGGTCGAGGAGATGGATCAAGTTCTACTCCCCCCCCCCCCTCCACCAAACGCCAACCTCCCCCCCCCCCTGACCAAGCACGGCATTGATTGATTGTGTCTTGGCGCTGCTATTACACTTATAATGCACTCGTCATCATCAACATTGACAGGGCTTGCTATTTCTCTCCAAAATCATATCCTGACAGTCAACTCGAAGCAGCACAGCAAGAACTCATAACTCATGTTCTTTTCACTTTTTGGCAGTGATGGTAAATGAATTTGCTTTTTCAGACTTCTCGAGGATTACTTACCTGACCAAACTGATGATGGCTTCAAAACCATTAATAAATGGCTGGTTAGTGGGGTGGAAAGGAATAACGACATGTTAAGATGTGTATTTTGCTACTTTAGAACAAGCGTGTTTATTTAAAAACTTGGAATATATGTTGTACATATACCGTATTTATCGGCGTATACCGCGCACTTTTTTGCCCTGAAAATCAGGGCAAAATCGTGGGGGCGCGATATACGCCGATACCCGCTTTCCCGCGCCGAGTTTGAATACTGCGCCGGCATATACCGAGCGCAGTACACTCGTGTATAGTCGGGCAGTCTCGGCTCTGACGCGCTGACGTCCTGGACGTACAGGACCTGAGCGCGAGTGTAGCCGAGACTGCCCGACTATACACGAGTGTACTGCGCTCGGTATATGCCGGCAGAGTATTCAAACTCAGCGCGGGAAACGAGCGGGGAAGAGGACACCTGAAGCCGCAGACGGACGCCGGACCCGACGAGGCCGCCGATAGACGCCGCGCAAGACACCAAACTGTAAGTACAAAAATCTTTTTTCCACAGGAATTTCTGGGCAACTTCAGGGGTGCGCGCTATACGCGGGAGCGCGCTATACCCCAATAAATACGGTATATCCTTTTTATAAAATTATTTTATTCCGGGTAGGAGAGTTACTACACGAATATCATGGGCCAGATCCAGAGAGAGAGTACGCCGGCGTATCTACTGATACGCCGGCTTACTTTCAAATTTCCCGCGTCGTATCTTTAGTTTGAATCCTCAAACCAAGATACGACGGCATCTGGCTTCGTACGCCTTCGGATCGTAGATGCAATACTTCGGCGTCCGCTGGGTGGAGTTCGCGTCGTTTTCCGCGTCGGGTATGCAAATTGGCTTTTTCCCGACGATCCGCGAACGTACGCGCGGCCTGTCGCATTCTCTTACGTCGTCTCGAGTCGGCTTTTTGCGGCGTATAGTTAGACTTGCCATGTTAAGTATGGCCGTCGTTCCCGTGTCGAAATTAGTTTTTTTTTTTTGCGTAAGTCATCCGTGAATAGGGATGGACGTAATTCACGTCTAAGTTAAAAAAAATGACGTCGTTGCGACGTCATTTAGCGCAATGCACGGCGGGAAATTTAGGGACGGCGCATGCGCAGTTCATTCGGCGCGGGAACGCGCTTCATTTAAATGAAACACGCCCCCTACTCGTCGATTTGAATTACGCGCCGAGAGATACACTACGCCCGCCGTAACTTATGGCGCGGATTCTTTGTGGATTCGAAGAATTCAAAGTAAGTTACAGCGGCGTAGCGTATCTCACATACGCTGCGCCTATCTAAATGTATGTGGATCTGGCCCAATATATATATATACACACACAGTACATTTATATATACTGTATTTATTGGCGCATAACACTTACTTTTTTACCCTGAAAATAAAGGGTAAACTGTGCCTGCGTGTTATACGCAGGGGGCAGTGGAAATTTGTTTCCTGAAACTTCCTTCTTAAAGTTGGGGTGCGTAAATACGGGTACTTTTTTTTTTTTTTTTACTTTTGTTAACCACTTAAGGACCGGACCTATATGCTGCTAAATGACCCAAGGGGTTTTTACAATTCGGCACTGCGTTGCTTTAACAGACAATTGTCTGTGACGTGGCTCCCAAACAAAATTGGCGTCCTTTTTTCCCCACAAATAGAGCTTTCTTTTGGTGGTATTTGACCACCTCTGCGGTTTTTATTTTTTGCGCTATAAACAAAAATAGAGCGACAATTTTGAAAAAAATTCAATATTTTTTACTTTTTGCTATAATAAATATCCCCCAAAAACATATATAAACATTTTTTTTCCTCAGTTTAGGCCGATACGTATTCTTCTACCTATTTTTGGTAAAAAACATCGCAATAAGCGTTTATCGATTGGTTTACGCAAAATTTATAGCGTTTACAAAATAGGGGATAGTTTTATCATTTTTTTTTTTTACTACTAATGGCGGCGATCATCGATTTTTTTCGTGACTGCGACATTATGGCGGACACTTCGGACAATTTTGACACATTTTTGGGACCATTGTCATTTTCACAGCAAAAAATGCATTTAAATTGCATTGTTTATTGTGAAAATTACAGTTGCAGTTTGGGAGTTAACCACAGGGGGCGCTGTAGGAGTTAGGGTTCACCTAGTGTGTGTTTACAACTGTAGGGGGGTGTGGCTGTAGGTCTGACGTCATCGATCGAGTCTCCCTATAAAAGGGATCACTCGATCGATGCAGCCGCCACAGTGAAGCACGGGGAAGCCGTGTTTACATACGGCTCTCCACGTTCTTCAGCTCCGGGGAGCGATCGCGAGGGGGCGGCTAGAAACGAATAGCTGCGCCCTTGTCCCGGATCGCTCCCCGCGGGTTTCCGACCGCCGCATGTAGCGGGGGGGGTCCCGATCGGACCCCCGACCCACGTCTAGGCAGGGACGTACAGGTACGCCAATGTGCCTGTCCGTGCCATTCTGCCGACGTACATATACATGCGGCGGTCCGGAAGTGGTTAACTACTTGCTGACCAGCCGCCGCAGTTATACGGCAGCAGGTCGGCTCCCCCACTCGTCCCTGATCCCGACGCGCGTGCCCGGCGGGTGCGATCACCGCCGGGCACCCGCGATTGCTTGTTACAGAGCGAGGACCGGGAGCTGTGTGTGTAAACACACAGCTCCCGGTCCTGTCAGGGGAGAAATGCCTGACCGTCAGTTCATACAATGTATGAACAGCGATCAGTCATTTCCCCTAGTGAGTCCCACACCCCCCCTTTCTGATACCGATGCTTGAGAATACAATCGATGAATAATAATAATTTGAACATAGGCAATGAAGGAGCGATAAATCAATATCATAAGAAACGGTATATTTTGGGGAAGCGAGACATGGATGGATAAGCAGCTCATATTGTGCTGTTTAATTAAATATCATTAACGTCATATTTCAAACAAAATATGCTGCTAAACCTTATGTACTGTTAATTAAAAGCTCCACACTTATGTCAAGGCGTACTCATTTACAAAAATGTGTTTCCCGCATATTATCCCGTTTACTCTACCCAGGGATTTTTTTTAAGAAAAAATAAAAGAAATTATGTATTAAAGAAAGGGAGAGAGCTATAAAGAGAACATCATTGCTAATTCATTTTATTTTTCCTGTCTGTTCAGCCAAAACCATGTAGAAATATGTCAGGAAACATACTGTTGATATTTTTCTAGTGCAGGAAGAAAAAAAGGAAGAGTCTGATTGGTTGCTATTGGCCACTTAGACACTCATGGTGCTAATCAACTAAAGTTTCCGAAATAAAAATTTGAATTACACAATGCCTACTACACCATATTGTCAAAAGTATTGGGACGCCTGCCTTTACACACATGGGCCCAGATTCAGATAGAACAGTCTAAGGCCTCGTACACACGACCGGACATGTCCGCTAAAACTGGTCCGCCGACCAGTGTCAGCGGACAGATCCGATCGTGTGTACAGGCTAGCGGACAGATTTCCAGCGGACAAATGTTTCTTAGCATGCTAAGAAACATGTCCGCTGGGAAGCTGTCCGGCGGACATATCCGCTGGTTAGTACGTCTAACCAGCGGACAGAAATCCCGCGCATGCGTCTAATTGATTAGACGCATGTGTGGAAGCATTGAACTTGCGCGATAGAGAACGTCGGTGTCGTCTACGTCACCGCGTTCTCTGTCCGCGCGGATTTCGGTTTGATGGTGTGTACAGCCATCAGACCAAAATCTCCCAGCGGACATGTCCGATGAAAAAAACCGTTTTCATCGGACAGTCCGCTCGTCTGTACGGGGCCTAAGGTGTGGGAGGGCGTAGCGTATCTGAGATACACTACGCCGCCATAACTTAGGGCGCAAGTTCCGTATTCAGAAAGAACTTGCGCCCTACGTTACGGCGGTGTAGTGTAAATGTGTCGGCGTAAGCCCGCCTAATTCAAATTTGGCTGGTAGTGGGCGTGTTGTATGTTAATCTATCATGACCCCACGTAATTGACTCTCTTTACGAACGGCGCATGCGCCGTTCGTGGACGTATCCCAGTGCGCATGCTCCAAATCACGTCGCAAATAGTCAATGCTTTCGACGTGAACATAACTTACGCAAAGCCCTATTCGCGAACGTTTTACGCAAACGACATAAACAACGGAAAATTGACGCTGTCCCGACGTCCATACTTAACATTGGCTACGCCTCATAGAGCAGGGGTAACTTTACGCCGGTCCGACGCCTTACGTAAACGACGCATATAGATACGCTGGGCGCAACTATGTTCGTGAATCGGCGTATCTACCTAATTTGCATATTCTACGCATAAATCTCCGGAAGCGCCACCTAGCGGCCAGCGTAAATATGCAACTAAGATACAACGGCGTAAGAGACTTACGTAAGTCGTATCTTAGCCAAATTTTGGCGTATCTTGCTTTCTGAATACAGGCCACAAACTTTAACCACTTAAGACCCGGACCATTATGCAGGTTAAGGACCTTGCCCCTTTTTGCGATTCCGCACTGCGTCGCTTTAACTGACAATTGCGCCGTTGTGCAACGTGGCTCCCAAACAAAATTGGCGTCCTTTTTTTCCCACAAATAGAGCTTTCTTTTGATGGTATTTGATCACCTTTGCTATAAACAAAAATAGAGCGACAATTTTGAAAAAAAAACTATATTTTTTACTTTTTGCTATAATAAATATCACCAAAAAATATATAAAAAAAAGGTTTTTTTCCTCAGTTTAGGCCGATACGTATTCTTCTACATATTTTTGGTGAAAAAAATCGCAATAAGCGGCCTGCAAAGCAGGGAGAAGGAACAAATTGATTTTTTAGTAAAAAGCAGCGCATAATACACACATTAACACTTGTAAGGCACACACTTAACCCTCTCATTACACCGAGATGTTAACCGCTTCCCAGCCAGTGTCATTAGTACAGTGACAGTGTTTAGTATTATCACTGATCACTGTATTAGCGTCACTAGTGAGGCTAATACAATTAGTCAGTTCCCACCCAGTGTCAGTTATTTTCACTTCCACTCTTTTCACAACATTTAATCAGTGTCAGATATTGTCAGATTGACCGCTGCACTATCACAGTCCCACTATAAGTCGCTAATAACTGCAATTACTAGTATAAAAAAAATATTAAAATTCCAGTATATCTACCAGTTTGTAGATGCTCTAACTTTCACACACCACTCAATATACGCGTATTGGGATTTTTTGTTTTACCAAAGACATGTAGTAGAATACATTTTGGCCTAAATTTAAGAAGAAAAAAAAAAAAAATCCTGTTTAATAAATTTATTGGAAACAAATATAACAAGAAGAAGCACAACATACAGTATACAGTGGGGATCTAAAGTTTGGGTACCACAGGTAAAAAATTGTATTAATGTGCGTAACGAAGCCAAGGAAAGATGGAAAAAATCTCAAAAAGGCATCAAATTACAGATTAGACATTCTTATAATATGTCAAAAAAGGTTAATTTTATCTCCATCATTTACACTTTCAAAATTACAGAAAACAAAAAAATGGCGTCTGCAAAAGTTTGGGCACCCTGCAGAATTTATAGCATGCACTGCCCCCTTTGCAAAGCTGAGACCTGCCAGTGTCATGGATTGTTCTCAATCACCCTCTGGGAAGACCAAGTGATGTCAATCTCAAAGGTTTTAAATGCCCAGACTCATCTGACCTTGCCCCAACAATCAGCACCATGGGTTCTTCTAAGCAGTTGTCTAGAAAACTGAAACTGAAAATAGTTGACGCTCACAAAGCTAGAGAAGGCTATAAGAAGATAGCAAAGCGTTTTCAGATGTCAATATCCTCTGTTCGGAATGTAATTAAGAAATGGCAGTCATCAGGAACAGTGGAAGTTAAAGCAAGATCTGGAAGACCAAGAAAAATATCAGACAGAACAGCTCGCAGGATTGTGAGAAAAGCAATTCAAAACCCACGTTTGACTGCACGATCCCTCCAGAAAGATCTGGCAGACACTGGAGTTGTGGTACACTATTCCACTATAAAGAGATACTTGTACAAATATGGTCTTCATGGAAGAGTCATCAGAAGAAAACCTCTTCTACGTCCTCACCACAAAAATCAGCGTTTGAACTTTGCAAATGAACATATAGACAAGCCTGATGCATTTTGGAAACAAGTTCTGTGGACCGATGAGGTTAAAATAGAACTTTTTGGGCGGAATGAGCAAAGGTACGTTTGGAGAAGAAAGGGCACAGAATTTAATGAAAAGAACCTCTGTCCAACTGTTAAGCATGGGGGTGGATCAATCATGCTTTGGGGTTGTATTGCAGCCAGTGGCACAGGGAACATTTCACGAGTAGAAGGAAAAATGGATTCAATAAAATACCAGCAAATTTTGGATGGTAACTTGATGCCATCTGTGAAAAAGCTGAAGTTAAAGAGAGGATGGCTTCTACAAAT
Organism: Rana temporaria; assembly: GCF_905171775.1. Lineage (NCBI taxonomy): Eukaryota > Metazoa > Chordata > Amphibia > Anura > Ranidae > Rana > Rana temporaria. The sequence continues at coordinate 190,490,038 of NC_053494.1, read as the reverse complement.
GGAAAATTATCCTAAACACACCTCAAAATCCACGGGGGATTACATCAAGAGGCGTAAACTGAAGGTTTTGCCATGGCCTTCACAATCTCCTGACCTCAACATAATTGAAAATCTATGGATAGACCTTAAAAGAGCAGTGCGTGACAGACAGCCCAGAAATCTCAAAGAGCTAGAAGACTTTTGTAAGGAAGAATGGGCAAAGATACCTCAAACAGGAATTGAAAGACTCTTGACTGGCTACAAAAAGCGTTTACAAGCTGTGATACTTGCCAAAGGGGGCAGTACAAGATATTAACTCTGCAGGGTGCCCAAACTTTTGCAGACGCCATTTTTTTGTTTTCTGTAATTTTGAAAGTGTAAATGATGGAAATAAAATCTAACTTTTTTTTGACATATTATAAGAATGTCTAATCTGTAATTTGAAGTCTTTTGGAGATTTTTCCATCTTTCCTTGGCTTCGATATGCACATTAATACAAATTTTTACCTGGGGTGCCCAAACTTTCAATCCCCACTGTAGAAGGGTAGACCATTGTGATAGAGTAGGTATAAACCAGGTACAGAAATGGTCACTATCTGTACATGGTCAATTTGCTAATATGCCACAAAGTCAAAATTTCTACAACAGGATCATTTTGATTCGTCCAAATATTTGATGGAGGGCCATCTAAGATTTACAAACTGGGTCTGAATGATCCCACGATTGGACAGTCAATAAAGTGTGAAAAACCATGTTCAAAAAAATTATATATTTTTTTAAAATGTATGGTCTTTTTTCATTTACAGTGGAACCTTGGATTACGAGCATAATCCGTTCCAGGAAAATGCTTGTAATCCAAAGCACTCTCATATTAAAGCGAATTTCCCCATTGAAGTCAATGGAAACAAAGATAATTTGTTCCGCATTGACTTCCATGGCATGCAATACCGCATGTGGCCAAACAGTGGTGATCAATGACCACCAAAAGAAAGCTCTATTTGTGTAACAAAAAAATATATATAAATTTTGTTTGAGTACAGCGTTGAATGGCAGCACAATTACCACTTAACCACTTCCCGACTGGCTCACGCTGATATACGTTGGCAGAATGGCACGGCTGGGCAGATCAACCTATATATACGTTGCCCTTTAAGACGTGGCATTGTGGGCACACCGCAAGCTCCATGAGTGTGACCACGGGTCCCGTGGACTCGATGTCCGCGGGGATACCCGTGATCGTGTCACAGAGAGGAAGAACGGGGAAATGCTGATATAAACTTCCTAGTGACAGGACACTGATTACAGCTCCCTGTAATCGAGAGCAGTGATCAGTGTCGTGTCACACGTAGACCATCCCACCCACAGTTAGAACACATCCCTAGGACACACGTAACCCCTTAACCCCCCTGGTGGTATTCCCGAGTCTGGCTCGGGGTGGTATTTCATTACCAAAAGCGGTAACCCCGAGCCAGACTCGGGATCGGCTCACAACATCCACAGACAGGGAGTTACTTACCCTGTCCCCTGAATCCTGTGATGCCACCGCGCTGTGATCGAGCGGTGTCTCCTCGCTCGATTCACAGTGTCCCTGTGTGCCGCCGAGCTCCGTTCCCTGAGACATTACGACGCACGGGGGCGGAGAACGGCGCCAAATTCAAAAAAGTAAATAAACACAATACATACAGTATACTGTAATCCTACAGATTTACAGTACTGTATGTAAAAAATACACACCCCCCTTGTCCCTAGTGTACTGCATGTACTTTTGTGTAATAAAAAATTGTTCTTTCTGCCTGAAAACTGTAGATTGTCCATAGCAACCAAAAGTGTCCCTTTATGTCAAAAATGGTTTTAGAGCAGCTAGAAAACAGCGATAATAAATTATAATCACTTGCAGAATTGTGCGATAGCGATTTGTGGGGAAATTCGTCATAAAAAAATAAAAGTAATGACAGCGACAATTCTGCAACTGAGCAAATTTCAGTGATTTTGAGTTGATTACATTATTGAATAATTTTTATTATAATTATATTATTATTTGTTATAATTATTTATAATTATTTATTATATTATAATTTATGATTTTGTTTTTCAAACTTTTTCATACCCGAGATGCCTACTAGACTCTTGTTCGGACAGATTTAAGTGAGTTATTCCTAAGAATTACGGGCCTACAATGTAAAACGCCAAATTTCCTTGCAAAATAATTTCAGCACCTAAAATCTGAAATAATCATACCGCCAGGGAGCTTAAGTGCCCACCTACTGGTTAACCCCTTCACTGCCAGTGGCATTTTTACAGTGTTCGGTGCATTTTTATAGCACTGCTCGCTGTAAAAAATTACAATGGTCCCAAAATGGCGTCAAAAGTGTCCGGCATTATGTCGCAGTCACGATGAAAATCGCTGATCGCCGCCATTACTAGTAAAAAAAAAAAATATTAATAAAAATACCATAAATCTATCCCCTATATTGTAGACGCTATAACTTTTGCGCAAACCAATCAATAAACGCTTTTTGCGATTTTTCTTACCAATAATATGTAGAAGAATACGTATCGGCCTAAACTGAGGTAATTTTGGGGGATATTTATTATAGCAAAAAGTAAAAAATATTGCTTTTTTTTTATAATTTTTGTTTATAGCGCAAAAAATAAAAAAACACAGAGGTGATCAAATACCACCAAAAGAAAGCTCTATTTGTGAGAAAAAAAGGATGTCAATTTTGTTTGGGAGCCACGTCGCACGACCGCGCAATTGTCAGTTAAAGCGATGCAGTGCCGAATCACAAAAAGTGCTCTGGTCTTTGGGCAACCAAATGGTCCTGGGCTGAAGTGGTTAAAGTAGCGCAGTGATAAATAGAAAACAAATCCCTGGTCATGAAGGGGGTAAAACCAGAATTCTGACTTTAAATCTCAGAATTCTGATTTATAATCTCAGAATTCTGACTTTGAATCTGATGCCGCGTACACATCATTTTTCGGGTTGTAAAAAACGAAGTTTTTTTTTAATGTCATTAAAAACGATCGTGTGTGGGCTTCAGAGCATTTTTCGGGTTCTGAAAAATTAGCAATTTGTTTTTCGAACATGCTAAATTTTTTCACAACGTTTTAAACGTTCTCGTTTTCGGGTTGTAAAAAATGGTCGTGTGTGGGCTTTAACGACGTGAAAAATCTGCGCATGCTCAGAAGCAAGTTATGAGACGGGAGCGCTCGTTCTGGTAAAACTAGCGTTCGGAATGGAGTAAGCACATTCATCACGCTGTAACAGACTGAAAAGCACAAATCGTCTTTTATTAACAGGAAATCAGCTAAAGCAGCCCCAAGGGTGGCGTCATCCGCATGGAACTTCCCCTTTATAGTGCCGTCGTACGTGTTGTACGTCACCGCGCTTTGCTAGAGCATTTTTTTTCCACGATCGTGTGTGGGCAAAACGTTTTAATGATGAAGTTGGAAAAAAAAATAGTTTTTTCTAGAGCCTGAAAAACTTTGTTTTTTACAACCCGAAAAATGATCGTGTGTACGGAATTCTGTAGAATTTTTTATTTATTTTTTATTTACAATTCTGACTTTGAAACTTTTTATGATGGCCCCAGGGTTCTTCCATACTTCCATATTTTGGAGCTCAAGTGGTAAAAAAAAAAGCAGAAATGTTAGAAAATAGCTTCAATACCGGCCCATTGTCATATGACGTCCACAAAGGGGATCTACCATCCCGGGTGGACGTCATATGACGTCCTGGGCTTTTTGGGGGGATATCTGAAAGATGCCTGCAGCTAGAGGCATCATTCAGATATCCTTCTCTTCGATTCTGTGCAACATAAGAATGATCATAGCAGCGGTTCCTGACGCTTGACACCCCCCCTCCCGCCGCCATCCGGTGCTTCTCCGGGCTCTCCCGTGCCATCGGGGGCCCGGAGAACGAATCGTCCGGCGCTGGCAGGAAGCATAGAGATGACCAGTCATCTCTATGACCGTCAGAGGACCTTGGCGCGATGTGATGACGTCACGTCCGGGTCCCCGTAAGTAAACAAAGCCACGATTGCGGCTGCTAAGCAACAGTAATCATGAGATCGGTGAATTTTTTTTCACCGATTTCATGCTTTCATGCCTGGAGGAGAGATGCGGGGTCTTATTGACCCCGCATCTCTCCATAAAGAGGACCTGTCACACACAGGGATGTTTACATTCCTTGTAATAGGAATAAAAGTGATAATAAAAATATTAAAATAAAAAAAAGTGTAAAAAAATAAATAAATACGTAAAAAAAAAAAAAATTATAACGCCCCTGTCCCCGGTAGCTCGCGCGCAGAAGCGAACGCACACGCAAGTCCCGCCGACATATGTAAACGCCGTTTAAACCACAATTCTAGCACTAGATCTCCTCTGTAAATCTAAACTGGTAACCTGTAAAAAATTTCAAAGCGTTGCCTATGGAGATTTTTAATGAGTGTGCGCAATTTTAAAGCGTGACATGTTAGGTATCTATTTACTCGGTGTAACATAATCTTTCATATTTTACAAAAAAATTGGGCTAACTTTACTGTTTTTTTTTTTTTTTTAATTCATGAAACTTTTTTTTTTCAAAAAAACGGCGTTTGAAAAATTATTGCGCAAATACCGTGCAAGATAAAACGTTTCAATGACCGTTGTTTTATTCCCTAGGGTGTCTGCTAAAAAAACATATATAATGTTTGGGGGTTCTGCGTAATTTTCTAGCAAAAAAATGATGATTTGTACATGTAGGAGAGAAGTGCCAGAATAGGCCCGGTATGGATGTGTGTATAAAAGCCCGGTATTGAAGTGGTTAACAAAACGTTATTTAAAATAAAAAAATAAACACTTAAAATAAACCAAGATAAAACAAATATCTTTTTATCAATAAATTTCACAGGCGGTAAGGAGAGTGTTGCGCTTTTTTTTTTTGAGTTTTGTAATGATCTTTACCACTTAAACGTGCAGCACTGACTTTTTTTCTCTGTATCGTGACCCGAGCGCTAGTTCAAAAACAGCGACATTAATTTTAATTTGTCACATTGTGGCATATAAATTGACTAAATGCTAATAGCATTCTTCAGGAGTAATCCGTTCTAGACGATGAGCTTAAAAATTGCAGAAATGTTGTTTACTGTTCATTTATAACTGGAGATAAAAGGCTTTGATGAATCAGATAGAGATAGGTTAATTTTCTTTCTCATCTGTATTTAAAGCAAGCCGCTGCTTTTCGCAATCATTCGCACTTAATATTTGCCCCTGACAAAACATCTTTATGTCACAGCAGATTACGCAAAAATAATATAGTGCCAGAGTTGATCAAATTAATCACTGTCACTATTTATTTTTTGTTATTAAATGTATTTTACAGGTTAATATGTATACTGGGTCAGATAATCACGGTGTGTATTTTACGGTCACACTGGGCTTGTCACAGTGGCTGCTGCCGTCTAGTGACAGTGGCTGCTGCCATCTAGTGTACAAAGAGTAGTATAACATGTTTCAAAAATACCTACAATTTTTTGGACATTTTCCAGGTTTAATTTACACTGTAACAAAATCTGCAATTCTAGGTATTAAAATGAAAAAAAAAAAGAAAGTAAAACATTCAAATATATTTAAAAATGTATTTTGCGGAATTACATTAGGCGTCGTTTCACATTTAGGTGAAAAAGGATTCTTTTTTGTGTTGTGTGTTTTTTGTTCATGTGAAGGAACAGGATTTTGCATATTCTCACATCCTCTGCTACATCTGACATCTCCAAGCCTCAGCGAATGCCTTATTAGGTTCTAGCGTGGCCCCTGCCAAGAGGAGATAGCAGATGTCCCCAAGCTGCTGCTCTAAATGTCGACGTTGAGATTGAAATTGTGCAAAAAAAAAAAAAAAAAAAAATCTAGATCTTTTCTATGCTTAACCCCTAATTGCTGTAAAGCTCAGATCCTACATAAAGCACTATGGTTAGATGAAGTGGGGAGGTTTGCTAAAGCCTTATTTTGATACTTGGACTATTGGATATATACATACTTTTTATAACCAGTTGTTCAAGGGAATAAAAAAAAAAAAACATAGCTTTGCCTATAAAAGTTTTAGGTAAATATATGTTCAATGGTTTAAAAAATAGAAAAAGGAAGTGGAAGCCACAGGTGTGCGTACAGGGTGCCTGGGCACACCAACGCTGTATCCTGGCCAAGGCCAACAAGGCCCAGGCCTAGGGCAGCACGGAAAGAGTGCCCGCCTTCTTGCACTACACTGTTAGTGTAACGCAAGCTGCTTCTAATTTTGACTGCCCGACTCTCTGACTGGCATGGCTCATCCCTATTTAAGGGCTCCTTAGTCCCCGGCCAGGCCCAGTTTCCAGGGATTGGCGAAGGGCCCCTAAATATTCAAGGCGACCCCTCCTAATTTCCGCCCACTATCTTCTAAAACGTTCTCCAACACTCTAGAAACAATAATAACCCTGACCCAGATTCCATACCTCAGGTTTATCCCTGGGCCAGATAAATTTGCCGGTACTACCGCTAGTAGCACACTAGAGGGTGCTAAATAGTGTTTTGGCCCTTTTCTACTTTAGCCCCATTCTTTAGACTTCCTTGGACTGTGCACAGACTCAGATTGATTATACCATAAAACTAACAATCTTTCCTGAAGACGCTATATCTGAAGCCTAGTGTGAAAAAAGCAATAATGGTCAATAATGTATTACATTTATAAACTCCAATAGTTGTAGCACCTTCTCTACTATATGTTGGGGATAAAAACATCCTCTTTAATTGAACAAGCTGAAGTTAGAAGCTGATTGGCTACCATGCACAGCTGCACCAGTCTTATTGACCCCGCATCTCTCCTTAAAGAGGACCTGTCACACACTATTCCTATTACAAGGGATGTTTACATTCCTTGTAATAGGAATAAAAGCGATCGAAAAAAAAAAATGTAAAAAAAAGTGTACATTTTTTTTTTAATAATTAAAAAAAAAAAAATTAAAATGCCCCTGTCCCCGGTAGCTCGCGTTTAGAAGCGAACGCACACGTAAGTCCCGCCCACATATGTAAACGTCGTTCAAACCACACATGTGAGGTGTCGCTGCGTGCTAACTTTACTGTTTTGTTATTTTTTAATTCATGAAACCATTTTATTTCCAAAAATACCATGCAAGATAAAACGTTTCAATGCCCGCCATTTTATTCCCTAGGGTGTCTGCTAAAAAAATATATATAATGTTTGGGGGTTCTGAGTAATTTTCTAGCAAAAGAATGATGATTTGTACATGTAGGAGAGAAGTGCCAGAATAGACCCGGTATGGAGGTGGGTATTAAAGCCCGGTATTGAAGTGGTTAAATTCGTTACTATTGTAATTTGGATACATAACGAAAAATGTCTGAATTTCGATTTGGAACGAAACGAGACACACATGTCTAGTGTTAGTCTGAATCGCCAACCAGTGATTTTAGTAATGGAGTGGACAAAAGGAAAGGAGTCTGGTTGGCCGCACACCCAATAAAATCATCTTTATTTGGAAATTTCCGAAAAGACGCTCCACACAAAAGACAATAGAGGGACAAAAAATAGCACACCTGAAATAGCTATTTGTGTCCCTCTATTGTCTTTTGTGGAGCGTCTTTTCAGAAACGTCCAAAAAAAAGAGGAATTTATTGGACGTGCGGCCAATCATATTCCTTTCCTTTTGTCCATTATCAAGTCTGCAACGGACAGGGCCAGCACCTGATAGTGTGCAGTAGAGGTGGTTCTAGTGGAGACTGACCTTGAACGGTGATTTCCTTATTTAGTGATCCCAGTAGCTGCTGCCAAAGCCTGCTACAGAAGCAAGGGAGGTGTCCCGCTGCTACAGTCAGGGCCAGGGCTTGGCGGCTTACCTCTATCCTCGCACCACGCACACGCCGGCAGATGTTGGTGTCCGCACATGGGCCCCAGCAGGGAGGGCCCTTGCTGCATCGCTGCGTCCTCCTGCAGTCCGGTCGGACGTGTAACATTACCGTGCGGAACAGGAAATTAAGTTTGCTGTTCCCGGGGCTGGACTGAAAGGAAGTGAACACTCAGTGTGTGCACTTCCTGTCAGTCCGGCCGGGAACAGGAACCTGATTCTCCTGTACCGCGCGGTTATGGTACACGGCCGACCGGACTGCAGGAGGACGCAGCGGTGCGGCAAGGGCCCTCCCTGCTGGGGCCCCTGGCCAGCTCGGGGGGCCCCAAGCAAATGCTTGCTTTGCCTGTCGGGTTCCGACGGGCCTGGCTACAGTACACATCATCTTTCCCACCAGACAGATAAAGGGCATCAAACGGGGGGGGCTCCTCTAATGTCTTGGCTGGTCGCTGAAAGAAATCTCAAGGAATACTGGTGAGAGGGTCGCAGACCACCAAGAAGTTTGTCTTTTTCCCAAAATACTACACACAACTGCCTTAGCGTTCTGCTGCTGAACTAGGCCTTAACTTGTCCACTTGTACCTGCTTTTCAATCAAGCTGCTGAAATTGTCACCTAAAGATCCTCTATAAATTTCAGCCCGACCTCTTGAGTGCTACTATTGACACCACAGACATACCTCATTCATGTGTATCAACGTCTTCAAGTGCCCCAACTGAGCCGGCAGAAAATTAATGTGAAGGACCAGGGCCGTCTTTAATATGGTTTGGGCCCTGGGCAAACATTTTTTTTGGGCCCCCCTCCAGCTTATTTTGGGCCTGGCTGGTTCACATGTATGTGTTTTGGCGGCCCTCATTTGTGCAGGCACAGCAGCCCATTGATTTGAATGGGCTGCCATGCTTTAATTTGATGCAGAAAAAAAGGTGCATTCAGCATTTTAAAAATATAGTTGCCTTGAAATCCATTCTGCTTTTGCACCATGCTACTTACCTGCAGTTCTTGCACACACAAACGCACTGTGTTTTTAAAAGCGTGACCTAAACGTCTAAAAATGCAGCAAGTTTGACAGTGCGGGAACTGCAGATAAGTCACAGCAGAATGGACAGACAGTGCTGTATTTCATTGCTTGATGGGCATAGGTGTGCCGTGTGCGCAGCCTATTACATGATGCATGCGCTTTTTTTTACAGGAAATGCAGGCATGGCGGCCCATTCAAATGAATGGGCTGCTGTGCCTGTGCAAATGTACAGCTAGGCCCAAAATAAGCCCATCAAGCAGTTAAATATAGACAGTAATGCCATGTGCTGTAAATTATGCTGTGTCCTCTGAGGCCTCACTCAGCCTGGACTGCAGGTCTGGTCAGTGTTTTAAAAAGTTCCTCTATTTTACACATGGCATGGCATGGCATGGGGATAGGGAGCCAGGGAATGAGAAAGAAGACCTTACCTTGTCCTGGCAAGCTCAGCTCCAGCCTCTGATCTAAATAATTCTCCACAGTCCACACACATTGCTAGCCGCTGCCTAGTTTCACTTGACAAAGCAGGAACCAGGCAGCACTTCTCCATTCCGGGGTCTCACTCCTCCCCTGCTCCTCCAAGGTACACTGGTCACTAAACACTGCACGCATAGCAAGGGCGGGCCATAGCATCAGTGGAATTCAAGGCCCCACCCACCCATGGCCAGGGCCGCTACTCGATCTAAAAAGAAAGCAGCACTGGCACTGGCTGCACACCGCTGATGATTTTCAGTGCCGATTTGCGGGCAGCATGCGGGCATAACGGGCGGCTCTGCTTTGGGCCCCTAACAGTGACAGGGCCCTGGGCAGCTGCCCCGTTTGCTCTGTGGTAAAGATGGCTATGTGAAGGACTATATCCAGGTTACTTTATCCTGAGGGCAGATCTGTATATGACATTGATTCAATTACCAAAGGCCTAGGCTTAGTTCCTAGGTGTGTTACTCATTTGTATGGCTTGCTGCAGCTCATCTGATGAGGAGAGCTTCAGTTTATACACACTAGAATGCAGTGCGGGAAAGCCGCGTTCCGGAGCAGCTTCCCACACCACATTCCAATCGCACTGCCCTTGCAATCTGCTGCAGGGGTCAGTGCAAAGTTTATGACATCCCAAAGGCAGGTCGCAAACGCAGTGCACAGAACTGCATATGAATCGCTGTACGGTTCCTGTGCGATTCACATGCAGTGAATGGGTTTTTGTTCCAACATACAGAGTAGGGTTGTCCCGATACCACTTTTTTAGGACCAAGTACAAGTACCGATACTTTTTTTCATGTACTCACCGGTACCGATACTTTTTTTACATTTTTTTTTTTTATTTATTTATTTTTACTTTTTTTTTTTTACAATTTGTTTATTTTATTTTTATATTTTACAATGCTTTATTTTTTTAAGGGGGGTGGGGGGAAATGTACAATGTCAGTGTGTTTTTTATTTAAATTTTTATTTTTTACAATTAATTTTTTTATTGCAATTCCTTTTTTTTTTTTTTATCAGCCCTGTTGGGGGGGTCTTTGGTGAGATATCAGGGGTCTTAACAGACCTCTGACATCTCCCCTCTGAAATAGGTAAAGGGACTGGGGACACAAATTCCCCAGTCCCTTTCTCTACAAACTCAGCTGCACTGAAAATGAAAGAAGAGAAACCAGTGGCTTCTCTTCATTCATAAACTGAAACATCGTAATCACAGGAGGTTACAATGTTTCAGTTATGTGAATGTACAAAGTCAGTGATCACTGAATCTGTACATTTGGAAAAGGTAGGAGCCGGGTTTACCGGCTCCTACCGCCGCTCTCCATCCTGACAGATCGAGGGGGGACACGGCGGCAGCACGGAGGGGGGCATGACGGTGGCAGCAAGGAGGGGGGACACGGCGGGGGGCATCACGGCGGCAGCACGGAGGGGGCATGACGGCGGCAGCAAGAAGGGGGCATGACGGCGGCAGCACTGAGGGGGCATGACGGGGGCAGCACGGAGGGGGGCATGACGGCGGAAGCAAGGAGGTGGGCATGACGGCGGAAGCAAGGAGCGGGGGCATGACGGCGGCAGAAAGGAGTGGGGACACGGCGGCAGCACGGCGGCAGGACGGAGGGGGACATGACGGCAGAAATGGGGGACACAGCAGCAGGACGGAGGGGGGCATGACAGCGGCAGCAAAGAGGGGGGCATGACGGCGGCAGCAAGGAGGGGGGACACAGCACGGAGGGGGAATGGAGGAGGACACAAGGACAGTCAGCGGTGATCGATGCTTGTAACTCCCCCACCGCACTGATCACCCTGACTGTCCCAGGTATCGGGTGAAGCATCAGAGCATTTGCCCAAGTACAAGTACTCGGGCAAATGCTTGGTATCGGTACCGATACTACAATTTGTTCATAAACAATGTAGCTAATAAGCCATGCCCAATGCATTTTGAGATAAATCTCTTCCACGGGGGCTGGAATGAAAGGCTGTGTGTAAAAGGACACATAAACATAAGATACACAAAGTACAACTATTAATTTGTGAGTTCATTATCTCTGGTTCTCTACCCCAGAAAACAAGGATAACTTGCCACACATATGTGACAGTGGTGAATTGTAAGTCTTGTTAACTTGCTGCACATTTTCACTGGTAAGGCGTACACTAGCTGAGAATTTGAAGCACAAGTTCTAGTTGACACTTTTCCAATTTGTAGCAAATTTGCGTGGCAAGTCTCTAGCAAGAGCAAAGTTGCAGTGGTGAGTCTACAGCAAGAGCTCTGAAAGTCTACAGCATGAAAATTCAGCCACAGTGAAGCCGCGTGCGTACACACGACCATTTTTCATGTCATGGAAAAAACAACGTTTTTCTCAACGTGATTCTTGTCAAGCCTGCCTTGCAAACACAAACGTGAAAAAAATGCTTGAGCAAAGCGCGGTGACATACAACACGTACAACGGCACTATAAAGGGGAAGTTCCATTCAGATGGCGCCACCCTTTGGGCTGCTTTTGCTGATTTCGTGTTAGTAAAAGTTTGGCGAGAGACGATTCGCGCTTTTCAGTCTGTTACAGCGTGAGGAATGTGCTATCTCCATTACAAATGCTAGTTTTACCAGAACGAGCGCTCCCGTCTCATAACTTCTGAGCATGTACGTTTTTTTCCCGTTGTTAACCACTTGCCGACCGCCGCATGTATATGTACGTCCACAGAATGGCACATACAGGCATATGGGTGTACATGTATGTCCATGCCTTTCCGCGGGTCGGGGGTCCGAACGGGCCACCCCCCCCCCCCCGCTACATGCGGCGGTCGGATTCCCGCGGGGAGCCCTACAGCGCCCCCTGTGGTTAACTCCCAAACTGCAACTGTCATTTTCACAATAAACAATGCAATTTAAATGTATTTTTTGCTGTGAAAATGACAATGGTCCCAAAAATGTGTCAAAAGTGTCCGTCAAAAAATCGCTGATCGCCGCCATTAGTAGTAAAAAAAAAAAAATTAATAAAAATGCAATAAAACTATCCCCTATTTTGTAAACGCTATAAATTTTGCTCAAACCAATCGATAAACGCTTTTTGAGATTTTTTTACCTAAAATAGGTAGAAGAATACGTATCGGCCTAAACTGAGGGGAAAAAAATGTATATATGTATATATGTTTTTGGGGGATATTTATTATAGCAAAAAGTAAAAAATATTGAATTTTTTTCAAAATTGTCGCTCTATTTTGGTTTATAGCGAAAAAAAAAAAAACGCAGAGGTGATCAAATACCACCAAAAGAAAGCTCTATTTGTGGGGAAAAAAGGACGCCAAATTTTGTTTGGGAGCCACGTCGCACGACCGCGTAATTGTCTGTTAAAGCGACACAGTGCCAAATCGCAAAACCTGGCCTGGGCATTTAGCAACAAAATGGTCCGGGGCTTAAGTGGTTAAAACCTACACACGACCTTTTTTCATAACGTGAAAAATGATAACGTGAAAAACGACAGGAAAAATTAGAGCATGTTCTAAATTTTTGATAGCCGTTTTTCACGTCAAGAAAAATGCTCTTGAGCCCACACACAATCGTTTTTAATGAACAATTAAAAAAAAATGGAATTTTTCACGTCATGAAATACGGTCGTGTGTACGCGCCATGATCCCTGTGATGGGATGACTATTGCACAACATAACTGAACCAGAACTTGCAGAATGTTTGCAAAGAAAGTTGATCTGGAGTCATGCAATGCGAACTTGCTCCAATTGTGCAACAAACTTGTGAAACCTGGAAAATCTAGCAATAGCTTAGCAAGCACAATTTCTTGCTTTCTGGGACAAACACAGAACTTACATGGTGTTAATCTCTAATAAATGATATCAGCCCAAAATGTCTTGTTTAGAAATGATCTTGGTTGGGTGGCACACACGTCCACCCTAGCGAACGCAAAAGATGGGTATAAACCCACATGAACCCTTCGGAAGAAGACTGTCAGGTTGGACCTGTATGATAATAAAATTGTAAGTATAAGGCCGCGTACACACGGACGGACAAATCCGATGAGAATGGACCGAGGTTCAGTTTCATCGGTCCAAACCGACCGTGTGTATAGCCCATCGGTCTGTTTTCCTTCGGTCGAAAATTTTAAAACATGCTTTAAAATCGAACCGATGGACCGCTGCCTGATCGGTCCAAACCAATGGCTAGTACAGAAAGCATCGGTTCAAAACCCGCGCATGCTCAGAATCAAGTCGACGCATGCTTGGAAGCATTGAACTTCGTTTTATTCAGCACGTCGTGTGTTTGACGTCACCGCGTTCTGACCCGATCGGTTTTTGGAATGATGGTGTGTACGCACATCAGGCCACTTCAGCGGTGAACCGATGGAAATGGCCCGTCGGACCGTTCTCATCGGATTAGTCCGACCGCGTGTACGCGGCCTGAGACCCCTTTCACACCGAGGGGGTATTGCAGGCGCTATAGCGGTAAAAAATAGCGCCTGCATTCTGCCCTCAAACAGCTGCTCCATTGTCTCCAGTGTGAAAGACCAAGGGCTTTCACACTGGAGCTTTGCGCTAGCAGTACAGTAAAAAAAGTCCTGCTACCGCGCAATTGTCAGTTAAAGTGACGCAGTGCCGAATCGCCCCCCCCCCCCCCCCCCCCCCTGGACCAGAAATTATTGTACAAAATAAAAGATATGATAAAAAAAAAAGGATCTCTCTCTCTATACAGTATACACACAATACATTGGCTTATAAGTACTGATTTCACAAAGGTTATTATTATTATTGTTATTATTATACAGGATTTTTATAGCAACAGTTTACGCAGCGCTTGTTTACAGTTTACAGTCCTTATTCACTTTAACCCAATGTTGTGCTCTTAGTAGAAATATCCTACCCGGCAGCCATCCAAAATGCGAGGATTCATAGGTGTGCGCAGCCTATTGCAATTGCTATTGGGTTAAAAAAAACTTTCAGTAGAGTTGCACTTTAAAGGGTCACTAAAGGAATTTTTTTTTTTCGCTAGATAGCTTCCTTTACCTTACTGCAATCCTGGTTTCATGTCCTCATTGTTCGTTTTTGCTTTGCAGTTGCTGTAATCCTTCTCTGATCTCCACACTTCCTGCTTGTCTGTTTCCTTATGAAAAAAGTCATGGGAGCTTCTCTCTGTGGTCTCTGATCAAGAAAGTGTGATTACTGTGTGTCTAAAACCCCTCAGAACCAATCAGTTTCATTTTAAAAACAAACACTGCCCTGTATTGGCTCTGTGTCTCTGTACTTCAGAGAAGCATGAAACTAGATGAAAAACTAAAGTGAAACTGCAGGCACATTATATGATTGATTTTTATCTATTTTTAATCATTTTTAAAAGGAATCAGTTAACTTTTATGTCGCTATACCCTGCAAACAGTCATTTCAGAAAAAAATAAATTCCTTTACAACTCCTTTAAGTCTTATCGGTTGCGATAGGTTACTGCACATCATTGCCCTTTACACTAACCTATCACATAAGCCTGCTTTATTAAATGCTTATTTATTATTTAACACCTTTGCAATTTGCCTATTTACTTATGTACTTCCACTGTGCCAGGTTTATCTGCCGTCATTCAATTTAAGAAAAATTGGATTTTATTTTGCTTCCAAAAAGCTTGCTCAAGAGATTATTTTCCGCTTTGCAGCTTGGTTAAACAATTCAAATTGCACAGAATTCCCTCTTTAATCCTCTCCTGAAAAACGTTGAACTTCCTGTGAAATAATAAAGAAATCAGCGTGTCAGAGAAGTTTCTAGCAGCAAAAGTTGGGTAATTTACAGAACAATTCAATTGTTAGTGCTGTACATGTTGTTCCTGCAGTCTATAGATCCCTGTTTTAAAGGCAGTTATTTTCCATAAGGATATGTTTTTTGTTAAAGCGGGAGTTCACCCGAAAAACAATTTTTAACATTAGATTGATGCTCATTTTGTCAAGGGGAATCGGGTGTTTTTTTAAAAATCTAAGCAGTACTTACCGTTTTAGAGAGCGATCTTCTCCGCCACTTCCGGGTATGGTGTTCGGGACTGGGCGTTCCTATTTGATTGACAGGCTTCCAACGGTCGCATACATCGCGTCACGAGTAGCCGAAAGAAGCCGAACGTCGGTGCAGCTCTATACGGCGCCTGCGCACCGACGTTCGGCTACTTTCGGAAAATCGGGACGCGATGTATAAGACCGTCGGAAGCCTGTCGGAAGCCTGTCAATCAAATAGGATTGCCCAGTCCCGCAGCCCATACCCGGAAGCGGCGGAGAAGATCACTCTCTAAAACGGTAAGTACAGCTTCGATTTTAAAAAAACTACCCGATTCCCCTAGACAAAATGAGCCTCAATCTCATGTTAAAAATTAAGTTTTCGGGTGAACCTCCACTTTAATTTAGTAATCTTCTTGAAGTAAGGCTGCCCAGCAGCACACAGGGTTAATTGAGAACCCTAATACTGTATTTATATTTTTCAAGATGCTAAGTAATGTGTAAAGGCCCATACACACGGTCGGACTTTTTGCCAACAAGCTTCAAAATGATCAAGTTTTCCAAAAAAATCCGACCGTGTGTACACGCCATCGGACAAACTTTTTCGGTTTTCATCGGACAAAAGTTCGCTCTGCAAACGGACAAACTTTTCGGCAACAAAAGTACGATGGTGCCTAGTCCGACCGTGTGTACAGCAAGCCATAGGACTTTTGTACAAAGTACAAACACGTATGCTCAGAACCAATGTTAAAATCAACCAACAATAGCAGAAGTTGACCAAAGGGTGGCGGTAAAGAGCAGAAAATACACGTGATGTTGGGAAAGTTTTAGGAAAGTTTGCAGAAAAAGTCCGAGCGTGTGCAGGCCCGGATTTCCCACAAGGCCACTGAGGCCAGGCCTTGTGGCGGCAGGGCGCCAAGGGGCGGCAGTGGCATGGATTCCCCTGACGCCCCGTAACATACAGTTAAGGGCGGTAAGTTATGGGGGAATCCGCTCACTCGTTAACAAGTGATTGCGGCGATGTCGCCGAAATCACTTGTAAAATGTGTGCTCCCGTCCGTCCTCCCCTCCCCCCCCTCCCACCCCACATACCTCTCTCTGCTGGCTCTGTCTTCGGGACTCCGTCCTCCCCCCGCCCACCGAGTCTGTCTCCTGTACCTGCTGCCGATGTACACAGTGAGAGGGGTGAGCTGTGCTCTTCCCATCTTAGCTGTGACAGGAGTTCTAGCACAGTGCTAGGACTCCTGTTTTGGAGGTGACAGGGTCAATTAAGAGAACCTGTCACCTCCAATTGCTATCACACAGGGAATTGTTTTCTCCTGTATGATAGCAAAAAAGTTAAGTGAAAAAAAAATTATAAAAAAATAATAAGAAATAATAATTAAATTAATAAAATAAAAAAGTAATTAAAAAGTAAAGAATAAGAAAAATAATAAGAAAATTATACAAAAATCAAAAAAAGTAAGCGACAAGCTACAAATAAATAAAAATAAAAAAGTGATAAAAAAGTAAAAAAAAAAGAAAAAAATATTTGAACTTACCGTGCCGCCCCTGCCATCCAGTTGCCATTCTCCATTGATTTGGAGGGGGGGGTAGTTCGGTTGGCGGGGAGGGGGTGCATTGCGGAACCTGGCCTTGGGGCGGCAGGGAGAGCAAATCCGGCCCTGAGCGTGTGTATGCTATGGGTGTGACCGGACAACTCCCTTCGGACAAAAATCAGAGGAAAAGTTTGTTTGAAGTCCGATCGTGTGTATGGGGCTTTAATGTTACACATTCAGGCATATATTACCTCTCACACAACTCCCCTTAAATATGCATTTGTTCAGGCACTATTTATAATTTTACAGTTGTTGTTTTTTTCACGTCCCTAGTTTTGTTGTCTCGGTCCCGGTTTGCGCTAGCGTGGGAATTGCGTCTGCCCCTCCATTGACCAGCTAGATATCTTTCAAAGCTTTCTATATCACAATTTTAGGCCAGTCTGGCCATCTCTTCTTGTTTCCTGTTGGGCCCTGTTTTATCATTGGACATGTGAGTATATGAGCGGCGTCCGTTTGCCATTTTCCATCTTTTGCCATTATGTTGAATCAGTATCTACACCCTGTTCCAAATTATTATGGCAATGATATTTTTCTCATTTACCTAAATAATTGATGTACCGTATATACTTGAGTATAAGCCGAGTTTTTCAGCACATTTTTTTGTGCTGAAAATGTCCTCCTCGGCTTATACTCAAGTCTCCTTCCTCACTGTGTCCATCTGCATCTCCTGGCGCTGTGATATGTAGTCCCGTCAACGGCCATGCAGTGTACGAAAGCCCTGCCTCCTCCTAGTCCTCGTCCGTGAGAACACTGACTCCCTGTTGGGAAACAGAGTCAGTGTTCCGTCACGGACGAGGACTAGGAGGCGGCGGGGGCTTTGGTACACTGCATGGCCGCCGATGGGACTACATATCACAGTGCGGAAGATCGTAAGGCTGCACATTGGTAGTCTCTTTGTGCCACGTATGTAATTGTAATTGCTCACGGAAACAATAGACTGTGCAGTAATGATTGACAGCCAGAGACCATTTACAGAGACCATGATTGACAGCCAGAGACCATGTACCTAGACTGGAAGGTAGAGGAACAGTGTTTTTTAAGTTAATGGCAAAAAAGGGCACTAACTCACTGAACAATCATCCCAGAGGTTTAAACACAGCCGATGCATTAAATAATATATAAAATAGTAATAGTATATAAAAACATGTAGATGTACATTACAAGAATAATAATGACTCCAGGAGTGCAATTTGCAGTATATATTTATGCATGTATTCTCTGCATTATCTGAATGCAGTAAAAAAAAATATATATATATATATATATATATATATATATATATATATATATATATATATATATATATATATATATATATATATATACACAGTACAGACCAAAAGTTTGGACACACCTTCTCATTCAAAGAGTTTTCTTTATTTTCATGACTATGAAAATTGTAGATTCACACTGAATGAATGAATGAATGACTTGTATAGCGCAACACATGCAAACTGATTCGCCTCTGGGCATCAAAACTAAATATAAAAATAAATAATATATATTTAATATTCTAGGTTCTTCAAAGTAGCCACCTTTTGCTTTGATTACTGCTTGGCACACTCTTGGCATTCTCTTGATGAGCTTCAAGGAGGTAGTCACCTGGCGCAGCACCCCATCACTCTCCTTCTTGGTCAATTAGCCCTTACACAGCCTGGAGGTGTGTTTGGGGTCATTGTCCTGTTGAAAAATAAATGATGGTCCAACTAAACGCAAACCGGATGGAATAGCATGCCGCTGCAAGATGCTGTGGTAACCATGCTGGTTCAGTATGCCTTAAATTTTGATTAAATCCCCAACAGTGTCACCAGCAAAGCCTCCCCACACCATCACACCTCCTCCTCCATGCTTCACAGTGGGAACCAGGCATGTAGAGTCCATCCGTTCAACTTTTCTGCGTCGCACAAAGACACGGGGGTTGGAACCAAAGATCTCACATTTGGACTTATCAGACCAAAGCACAGATTTCCACTGGTCTAATGTCCATTCCTTGTGTTCTTTAGCCCAAACAAGTCTCTTCTGCTTGTTGCCTTTCTTTAGCAGTGGTTTCCTAGCAGATATTCTACCATGAGGGCCTGATTCACACAGTCTCCTCTTAACAGTTCTAGAGATGTGTCTGCTGCAAAAGGTGGCTACTTTGAAGAACCTAGAATATGAAATATATTTTTAGTTGTTTCACACTTTTTTGTTATGTATAATTCCACATGTGTTAATTCATAGTTTTGATGCCTTCAGTGTGAATCTACAATTTTCATAGTCATGAAAATAAAGAAAACTCTTTGAATGAGAAGGTGTGTCCAAACTTTTGGTCTGTACTGTAAGTGTTGTCTCCAGAGTCAAGGTGAGGACCGACGCGTTTCAGGATTGATCCCTTCCCCGGGGGCATTGCTTATTGGAGAACACAGATATCTATAAACAAAAAATACACAAAAAAGAGAATTGGTAACAGGTAAGCAGGACCATATGAGCATCATTGAGGACATAGAGATGCAAAAAATGGCAAAAATGCAGAAACACGCAGTCCAAAATCAGTATTGACAATGTAAAAGCGAAAACAGAAATCCCTTGACTATTCCTGGATCTCATTCTAGTTACTCACTATGTATTGATTCTAATTAAATTCAATACCTGGTATAGTCTGCGTTGTGATACTTAGTTTATGGTACTGATCATTATTTTTATTGGTTGGATTAATTTAATTTATTACTTATGAATATAAGGTAGGCTCCTCCCACTAAGCAAATTTGGTCTTGTGGGTGTGTTATATGTCGTTTTAACCTTCTATATAATGGGCCAGATCCACAAAACGGGCGTATATTTAGGCGGGCGTAGCGCATCTCATATGCGCTACGCCGCCGTAAATCAGAGTGACTCGTAGGGTATCCACAAAGAACTTGCTCCCATATGTGGGCCGGCGTAACGTAAATCTGCCGGTGTAAGGCTGCCTAATTCAAAGTAGGCTTGGAGTGGGCGTGTTGTATGTTTTGTGGATACAAAACAAAGATACGACGGCGCAGCGTAGAACTTACGCGGCGTATCAATAGATACGCCGACGTAACTCTTTGTGGATCTGGCCCATAGTTTTTACTGCCTTTGTAACTGTATCCACATGTATTTTTTCAATATATATGTACCTTGTTTCTCTCTTTTGTAGAACCGGTACTATTCATCTTTCTATTTTGATCCATTTGGTCAACTTTGAGATTGTTTTCTATCGGACATTTGGTTTATAAGGTGCAGTACTTGGCGGTTGCATGATCAAGTAGGGTTTTGTGCTACAACCCACACATGAGTTTTTACATCTAATCACTACAGATCTGCATTTTACATCTCTGAGTTGGACACGGCAGCAACTACCAGGTTACCGTGATGGTAAGCTTTGTTTTTATATTTATTTTATAATTTTTTTCTTTTCCATGCATTTTTTCAGTTTATAATTTATTTATTTTTGTTTCGGTTTTCGCTTTTACATTGTCAATACTGATTTTGGACTGTGTGTTTCTGCATTGTTGCCATTTTTTGCATCTCTATGTCCTCAACGATGCTCATATGGTCCTGCTTACCTGTTAACAATTCTCTTTTTTGTGTATTTTTGTTTATTCTGTGTTCTCCAATAAGGAATGCCCCCGAGGAAGAGATCAATCTCGAAATGCGTTGGGCCTCACCTTGACTCTGGAGACAACACTTATATTAAATCACATTTTGTTACTGTGCTTTGTCACCTGAATATTGTTTTTACCTGCCAGTCAATTACATGCTCACACATGATTGACTTCTTATATTATGTATAAATAAATTAATGTTTTCTACTCATTCTTCTATTATTTGCCTATAATGTCCCACCCCTATAGGGGGAGCGCTTCATCCATTTATTCATAGACTGGATGGTGGCAACATTTTAGTCATTGCTTGGCGTAGCAATTTCTTGGTGAGTGACCACAGTAGCAGACCCCGGAACATCCCACAAGGGCTGCAGTTTTGGAGTTGCTCTGACCCAGTCATCTCGCCATTACATTTTGTCCCTTGTCAAAGTCACCAAAGTCCCTTTGCTTGTCCATTTTTCAACAAATCAGCTTCAGTCACAATATGTTCACTTGCTGCCTAATATATCCCACCCACTTTCGGGTGCCATTGTCACAAGTTTGTCAATGTTATACACTTGTCAGTAGTCATATTGTAATGGCTGATGTATATGTGTGTGTGTGTGTGTGTATAAATTTATATATATATATATTAGGGCTGTGCAAATTAACTTTTAATTAATCGATTAATCTTTAATTTTTTTGATCGATCAAAATCTTTTTGATCGATTAAAATTCCTTTGATTGGTACTCACCTCTCCGCCGGCTTCTGGGCCTTCAGGGAGTTCCCGTCGGAGGTCCGGTGACATCACGGACACCGGCGGGGCTTGCCATGTCCATCTGAAGGGCTCCTTTGCTGTGCCTTCATATCTGCATGCCGGCGGGACCTTAATATCTGCCACACGCAAGGGCTGTTACACTTCCCTCTATCAACCTGGGATTCTACAACCATCCACTGGGAGTTGTGATAGTTCATGCCGACGGACTGATGTTAACCCCTCCTCATCTGGATTCAGCAGTGGTATCGTTGTACACATTTTTATACCAGTATCATACTTCGCTACATGTTTTTATGACTGCTTTTGGTACCGTTTGGTATTACTCGCACCATTTTTACAGTTTATGTAGCTACATCGATTTTATCTCCAGTGCAATATTTATTTTGTTACCTACTTGAAGACTATAAAAGTTTTAATGCTATTCCCATCTAGCGCTGCCTTTGTGTGTTTTTTGTATCCTGCTATCCATTTTTCCAGTGGTTGTAGCTGCACTGGGAATCGGCCTGTAAGGAGATCAGCTAAAAGTAGTTGGATCTGTATGTGCGTTATAATTAATCAAAATTAGTCGATTAATCGATTTTAAAAAAAACGATTAATCGAACAGAAAATTTTTGATCAGTAACAGCCCTAATATATATATATACACACATACACACACACACACACACACACACATACACAAATATACTACATATGGGTACCGTATATAAACAGTGCCTTGAAGAGTATTCATACCCTTTGACATTTTCCACATTTTGTGAAGGTTGGTCAAGACAAATACCAAACAACAGATTAGAAGGTTGAAATTTTCAGTCATTCAACCAAGTCAATGAGTAAGGCCTCGTACACACGACAGAGTTTCTCGGCAGAATTCACCGAGAAACTCGGTCAAAACCCGGATTCTGCCGAGAAACTCTGTCGTCTGTACAGTTTTGGCTCGATGGAGCCGCCGAGGAACTCGACGAGAAAATAGAGAACATGTTCTCTATTTTCTCGTTGTCCTCGTTGTTCTATGGGAGAAGGCGGCCCGCCGAGCTCCTCGGCGGCTTCATCCCAAAACTCGACGAGGAACTCGACGTGCCAAGCACGTCGAGTTCCTCTGTCGTGTGTACGGGGCCAAAGAGAACATAACTTTTTAGCTCTGTATATCTAAGGATTTGAGCAGCTTTGTCATATTGTAATGGCGAGACCACTGGGTCAGAGCAACTCCAAAACCGCAGCTCTTGTGGGATGTTTCTGGTCTGCATTGGTCAAAACCTACCAAAACCTAACTGTTAAAAGAAAACAAAATGTTAAATTACTTTCAAAATGTTTGTCAATTCTCCATTAACATTAATGAGATTTTTCATACAAACATTCATACAATAATCTACCAGTGAATGGCCACCTATAAAAAGGAGTCATTTTACACTAATCGTGTGCTCTTCAAACTTTAAAACAGGAAAATAATTAATTCTCTAATTTTTTTTTTCATTAATTCCCTTTGAACATGATTGGGTACAAGAAGCGAGTGCTTGCAGAGTAAAATTCCTCCTGAAGTAAATTAGCCTCAGTCTTAGTCTCCCGGGTGACACATTGTGCTATAGCCTTGCCCATGTGCTCGGCTGGAATAAATGATGTGCCTAACCAGAGAGCAAGGTTTGAAAAAAAGGAAAAGGTAAAACACAGCCTTTCCTGGCTTAGGCGACCACCCAGCCATGCATACATTTCTCCTGCAGGGACCTCGCTTGTGCACCTAATTAGACAGTACGTAGGGCTAAAAAGTTACGTTCTTTATGACTCATTGACTTGGTTGAATGACTGAAAATTTCCACCGGGTAAAGTTCAATTTACTTCTGTGCCCCAATTAACAATGCTAATTGGGGCACAAAATCTGCGCAATACAAACTGCATCATTGAAAAAGTGGCAGAAAGCCAGCGGAGCACTCAGAAAAAAAAAAAAAAGCATCTGACCCTCCTTTTATCCTTCTATAGTTTGTACAAAACATACATCATGTGAAACTAGATAATGATTCCATTATTTATTTGAACTAGGTAATAAAATCCCCTTCATTTCCACCAGTCCTACATTGACTTCCCGATGAGCATGTAAACCTACTCTTCTAATTAAACGGTGATTATAACACACATGAATGCTCACTAACATGTACACATAAAGGGCCAGATCCACAGACGAAGTACGCCGGCGTATCTACTGATACGCCGGTGTACTTTCAAATTTCCCGCGTCGTACCGTTGTTTTGAATCCTCAAAACAAGATACGACGGCTTCTGGGTTAGATCTGACAGGTGTACGTCTTCGTACGCCTTCGGATCTAAGATGCAATACTTCAGCGTCCGCTGGGTGGCGTTTTCCATGTCGGGTATGCAAATTAGTGATTTACGACGATCCACTAACGTATGCGCGGCCTGTCGCATTTTCTAATGTCGTCTGTAGTCGGCTTTTTCCGGCGTATAGTTAAAGCTGATATAAAAATCCCCATAGGTGATGCTTTAATTTTTTTTACAGGTTACATGTTTTGAGTTACAGAGGAGGTCTAGTGCTAGAATTATTGCTCTCGCTCTACCCTAACGTTCGCGGTGATACCTTACATGTGTGGTTTGAATGGCGTTTACATATGTGGGCACGAATCACATATGCGTTCGCTTTTGCGAGCATGTGGGACAGGGGTGCTTTAAAGTTTTTTTATTGTTAATTTTTCTTTTATTTTTCTATTTTGAGACTTTCTTTTTAAAAAAAAAAACTTTTTGATCACTTTTATTCATATTACAAGGAATATATTACATATTACAAGGAATATAAACACCCCTTGTAATAGGAATAAGCATGACAGGTCCTCTTTACAGTGAGATATGGGTGAATTCAGCTTACATCTCAGCTCTAGGCTGGGAAGCCTGAAATAAAAAATAAATACATAAATAAAAGATCTCGGCTTCCCAGCCAAGGCGGCACCATTTTTTCGAATGCAGAGGCCGGGCGTGATGTCATAACATCGCGCCCAGCCTCTGATTGATCATAGAGACTCTGGGGACCATCTGGCCCACCGAAAATCTCTATGGTCTGCATCTGTGGGCGGTTGTTTCTTTCTCTGTCCCCTCTCACCGCCTATAAGAACTATCAAGCGGCTGAACAGACTCTATGATCATTCCTATGGTGTAGGGAATTGCTGGCTCTAAAAGACGACATCTGAATGATGCCTGTAGCTGCACCCATCATTCAGATATCACCGCTCAAAATCCGTAACGTCATATGACGTTACGCTGGCGGCAAGCGGTTAAGGGTGCACAGGACAGGACCGCGGGACGTGTGATGCACATCATAGGCGCCGCAGACTCCAGAAATCGGCAATTACAAGCCACCGATAGGTGGCACTGGTGGGCACTAATCAGGAGGCACTGATGAGGCTGCACTGATAGGTGTCACTGATGGGCACTGATAGGCACTGATGGGCACTGATTGGCAGCACTGGTGGGCACTGTTGGGGCTGCACTGATAATCAGAGCCCTGATTATCAGTGTAGATATCCCTATAACAGAAGCGGTTATCGGCTTCTATTTACATTGTGATCAGCTGTCATTGGACACAGCTGATCACTGGTCCTTTACCCCAATCTGCAATCACAGAGCGTGACGCCCACTCACTGCAGGGTGTGTCCAATCACAGCTGATCACGAATGTAAATAGAGGACGGTTATCGGCAATCATGCTAACAGCATGAGGAGAGCGGATAACTGGTTTATCTAAAAGAGACTGATAATCAGGACACTCTCATAATCAGTTCCGCTATCAGTGCCCATCAGTGCCCTCCTCATTAGTGCCCACCTGTGCTGCCTCATCAGTTCCCATCAGTGCAGCCTATCAGTGCTTATCAGTGAAGGAGAAAAATTACCAGTTTGCTCAATTTTATAACAAACTTTCCCTTGGGGCACCCGATGAAGAGAAGGAGCCAGGAGCGCCGGCAGGGTACCCCAGAAAAGAAGGATTGGGGCTGCTCTGTACAAAACCATTGCACAGAGCAATTACAAAATAAACAAAGCTTTATAATCACTTCAAAAAGGTTGTAAACCCTTGTCTGTTTTCACCCTAATGCATACTAAAAAACCTTTGGTAGTGACTGGCCCCCCCCAACCCCCCCCCCATTTTACTTACCCATATTTCCCTCGGCGGGGACGCGCTATCCTTCTCTGCACGGGGTCCCGGCTCTTGATTGCATAGATTGATAGCAGCACAGCTATTGTGTCGGCTGCTGGCAATCAAATCTAATGTTGCGGGCAACAGGGGGGCGGGGCCGAGTCCGGCATTCGTATCTATAGATGCCGAATGCTGGACTCGGGAGCGCACCCGCGAGGGAACCCCCCCCCCCCCGGGAGAGCGCTTCTCCTGGGGGATATCTGATGCGGGGAGGAGCCGCGAGAGATGCGAGGGACCCCGGAAGTCGAGAATCGGGCCACTCTGTGCAAAACAAGCTGCACAGTGGAGGTAAGTTTGAAATGTTTGTTATTTAAAAAAAAAGGGAAGGTTTACAGTCTTTTTAAAGCGGAGTTCTGCCAATTTTTTTTTTAAAGTCAGCAGCTACAAATACTGTAGCTGCTGACTTTTTAAATATGGACATTTACCTGTCCAGGGCGCCCGCGATGTCCTCACCGATCTGTCCCTTGGCTCTCAGGTGGAGGCGCCGCTATCTTCGTTAAGGAAATCAGGAAGTGAAGCCTTGCGGCTTCACAGCCAGGGATGGACTGGCCATTGGGACTACAGGGAGTTTCCCGGTGGGCCGATGGCTCAGTGGGCCGGCTTCAGTGACAGCGGACTGCCGCCCCTCTCCACTCCTCTGTCTCTCCCTCCCCGCAGCGCTCACCTGGGGGGAACAGAGGAGCAGGGGGGACGGCAGAGGATCATGGGGGGAGGGGACAGACAGCTGGCTCAACAGCTATGGCCTGGGAGTTTCTCACTTCTACCTAATCTTGTCCCATGAGGGGGGGCCCCAACCGATTCTTTGCCCTGGGTGAAATAATGTCTAGCTTCCCCACTGGTACTGCCTATAAGAGGAGCAGTACCAGCCCTTCTACTCTAATAAAGTAGAACGGCTAGTGGCTAGTGAAGGGGGAGAGGGGGCTTGGGTGGCCGGGGGGGGTGCGGGAGTTGTCCGGCCACCATGGGAGAGACCTGTCAAAGTGGGCCAGTCTGGATGAAGTCCAGGGCCAAATTTCAGTCCCGGTCCAGCCCTGTTCACAGCCTGATTCCCTACTGCACATGCTCGAGTCCCTGCTGTCTTCCGAGACCTGTGTGTCTCCCAGAAGACAGCGGGGAACGGGACGGGATGGGACGGGACTGAGGAGGGGACGGACATGGCATAGATCGCCGCGGAGCCTGCGGCCAGGGCCGGCACTACCACTAGGCGAATCCGGCAGCCGCCTAGAGCGCACTGCCGCCTAGAGCGCAGCCACGGCCACTGGTTCCCCCACAGTAGTAGTCGTTACCGCTGCGCAGTCCTGTGGACGGAGAGGAGGCGCTGTGAGCTTGTCACAACCTCGAGCATCCAGTCAGTGGGTGGATCCATGTGCTCCCCCTCCCCCGGCTTCTCCCGCTCTGCGGATCTCCTACCATGTGCTGTGCAGAGCGCGGATAATGACTGCCGCCGCCGCCGCTGAGCAGCTCCTTGACCTTCTCTCCTCCTGGATGGACCGGACGGCCGTAGTGTGGAAGACCTGTCACCTGCCAAAACAGCGATCATCAGAGAGGTGCTGTGATGACAGTCCGCGGCGCTGCCCGACATCCTGTGACGTCACTGCCTGATCGAGGGTGCCCCGAACATCCCTGCTGACCACACACATAGACCTCCTGTCATCATCATGCTCCTCGTCATCCCCCTGTTCCTGGCATTCCACCATCCCACCTCCAAGGCCTGTCATACATTTTATCACCTCCCTGTAACTTCCTACCACCCACCCCTGTCATCTCCATCCTCCCTGTCACCCACCCCTGTCATCTCCATCCTCCCTGTCACCTCCCTACCACCCACCCCTGTCATCTCCATCCTCCCTGTCACCCACCCCTGTCATCTCCATCCTCCCTGTCACCTCCCTACCACCCACCCCTGTCATCTCCATCCTCCCTGTCACCCCCCCTGTCATCTCCATCCTCCCTGTCACCTCCCTACCACCCACCCCTGTCATCTCCCTACCACCCACCCCTGTCATCACCATCCTCCCTGTCACCTCCCTACCACCCACCCCTGCCATCTCCATCCTCCCTGTCACCTCCCTACCTCCCACCCCTGCCATCTCCATCCTCCCTGTCACCTCCCTACCACCCTCCCCTGTCATCTCCATCCTCCCCACCACCCACCCCTGTCATCTCCATCCTCCCTGTCACCCACCCCTGTCATCTCCATCCTCCCTGTCACCCACCCCTGTCATCTCCATCCTCCCTGCCACCTCCCTATCACCACCCCTGTCATCTCCATCCTCCCTACCACCCACCCCTGTCATCTACATCCTCCCTGTCACCCACCCCTGTCATCTCCATCCTCCCTGTCACCTCCCTACCACCCACCACCCCTGCCATCTCCATCCTCCCTACCACCCACCCCTGTCATCTCCATCCTCCCTGTCACCTCCCTACCACCCACCCCTGTCATCTCCATCCTCCCTGTTACCTCCCTACCACCCTCCCCTGTCATCTCCACCCTCCCTGTCACCTCCCTACCACCCACCCTATCATCTCCATCCTCCCTGTCACCTTCCTACCACCCACCCCTGTCATCTCCAACCTCCCTGTCACCTCCCTACCACGCACCCCTGTCAGTTTCCTACCACCCACCAGGGACAATTTTTCTCTTCACAACACAGACAGAAGGACATTCGTCCTTCCAGTGAAACCACAAATGAAGGGACTTTTTTTATTTCAGTGACACCAAGAAGGGACATTCTTTTTTTTTTGGGGGGGGGCGCACATAACTGGTCTTGCCTAGAGCGCCAAATTGCCTAGCACCGGCCCTGCCTGCGGCGATCTATGCCCGGAAGTGGGAGCAAATATCTGGATTAGACAAATACCTGCTCCCCCTCCCCCTGAAAGGTGCCAAATGTGACACCGGAGGGGGGAGGAGGATTCCAAAAAGCGGAAGAGTCTGTACCAACTCTCCAAACTAATACAATCCCAAGTTACCAACTGAACA
Source organism: Rana temporaria (assembly GCF_905171775.1). NCBI lineage: Eukaryota > Metazoa > Chordata > Amphibia > Anura > Ranidae > Rana > Rana temporaria. The sequence goes on along the minus strand of NC_053494.1, from coordinate 190,461,598 downwards.
GACTCTTTTTAAAAAGTTTGGGCAAGATTGTCATGTTCAATTCATTCCAAACAAAAAAAAAAAAAAAGTAGAAAAAGAAAGAAAAAAAAACAAACTTGGGAACACTTAATGAAAGGGTTGTTGTAATCACACAAAGCACTTCACAGTCCCCTAACAATTATTACTCAAAATGAAATATTAAAGCTGATGCAATCTGCCAAGCGTCGGCGACAAATTGTTGATAATCTGTTTTAGCAAATGACATTAACAAAACACGAATACTGACCTGGAGCATTGGATTCGGGTACTTAAGCCACTATTATTGGAAAGTAAAGTGTATTTAAAACCACTAGGACCTCATCTGGAAGTAAAATGAATATTGGTTTCGTTATACTGGTACGTAAGATATAATCAGACGAACCACAGGAAACGCCATAATCTTTCTTCTTTATGCCAGGCCGCTAATCAAGCATTTGTTTTTTTTCTCTGTGTGTTTTAGATGTCAGCAGTTTAATAGTGATAATCTGCACCTACCTACCTCCCTTCAACAATAGCCGAGAAAAATCATTTTACCAGCTCAATCAGATCTGTTCAAATCCCGTAGCTTTTTCTACTCGTAACTCCCCTTGAAAAAATTCTAGCTGCTGTAATCTTCATATCAATGAGAGATCTCACGCAGCTTTGCCTCTCAGGAGAAATTTCCAATGCAGAAGTATTTATGTATGTCACTCCGACAACAATATATCGAGAGCAGTGCCACTAATCAATGTCAATATGTTAGATTCAATGGCCTTCAAAATGATTAAAGGTTTTACAAAGCTGACAAGCTTTTTGGAGACTGAAATAATGTACTAATATCATGATATTATGTCTAAAAACACTTCAGTCATTTAAACCGTTACCGCGATGTATAATTCGAGTGTATTACCGCGGACACTTTTCCCAAGCCAATATGTCAGAGTTGTAATTATGGACGGCTTATGTATTGAATGCTTTTTGCAGTTAAAATGAAGAAAATGGTGCGGATATTTTTTAAACGTATGTTTTCACATCTAGAATGACTAATAAATGTAGACTCCAGCTGCATTTAAAGTTGAACTTCCGGCAGTTAACCACTTCCCGACCGCCTGTCTACCGCAGATAGATTGCGGCAAGGCGGCTGCTCTGTGCCAGATCACGTACCTAGTACGTGATCTGCCATGTCTAGGTCTGGGGCACGCGCGTGGACCACCGGCGACACCCTCAGGCAGTGATCACACACAGCAGTAGCCCAGCAGCGGGTAATGCGGACTCGATGTCCACCGGTCCCCGTTGATTATACAGTACACAGGCAGAACGCCGATCTGTAAATGTAGCAAAGTGTCATGAGCAGTCCTGTCCACCAGATGGCAGTAGCGGCACTTCGGCGCGCGGGTGCGCGCACTTGTGATTTTGGCGCGGCTATGCACACGGATGCGCGCAATCGCAGCACCGTTATGCGCACGCGCACCGTAATGTGCACGGGCACGCGCACCGGTGGCGGCGGCGCGCGGGCACATGAGGACGCCGTTCTGGCACCAAATTTGGATTCAAAAGGGTCCTGATCCCTTCACCTCTTGCTGACCAGTCTACAGCGCTTCCTGTGATACCTGCACCCTTACTCCTGCTTGAACCTGTTCCTGAATACCCGGCTTGCACCTGTTTCTCCTTGCCTTCCGCCTGCCCTGACTACGGCTTGTTTGACCATACTCCTGCCTGACCCTCTGTACCTTCTGCTGCCCGCCTGTTGCCGACTATGCCTGGACTTAGACTCTGCCTTGCCTGCTGCACCTGCACCTGATCCACTACTTGTCAGCGGATCTTCCTGCTGGAACTTGCATCTGCCATACTACAGTACACCTTCCCCGCTCCTGCTGCCCTTCTTGCTTCCAGTGCCTCTACCCGCCATCCGCGGCCGCTAGTTTGCACCTGCTTTCCTGTGCAGTCCGGAGCCTCAGAAGCTTCTCCCAGCCCAGCACCAGCGCTGCAATCGGCGCTTGTGCGACTCTGCATTCCCGAGCCCCTTGTCTGCTCTACCAGGGGTCTCGTGATCAGAGAAGCAAGGGCAGCCACTCCTTGCACGCCGGGCTCGACTATCAGGTACGTGACACAAAGTCATACAACCCAACTCTCTGAGATGGGTATGAGGGACACCTGTCACCAAAAGTATGCAGGCATAGGACACACCCCTTGCCACACCCCCTTAAATGAAAATTGTACAAAAAAAAGATTGGTTAAACCCACAAGTGCTGTTTTTACCACTACTATTCCTTTATATTGGCTTTTGGACTGGGAAACACTTTTTGATAGATAAAAAGCTCCTTTTTTTATACATCTATATAGATTAATCTATATAAAATGAGCAAAAAATTAGGAGGAAAGAGGGACAGAGGGACATTGCTCCAAATCAGGGACATTCCCTCGAAATCATGGACAGTTGGGAGCTATGGCAAAGTCTCGGGGCCCCTGAAGCCCAATGGTGGGAGTGTAGAGTGGGTTACAAGGCATGGTGTAATGTAAGATGAACAGGTGGGCACCAGACACTTTTTGAATGCAAATAGATTTATTGTCTCTTAAATAGAACTGAGGAAGAGAGTATTAGGGCAGGACACCCTTTGGTGGATGCAATGTTAATTGGCAGACTCAGAGACTTCTATAGGTAGACAGCTATACAGGTGAAGGCCTCCAGCCAGATACCACTTCTGTATAGGCAGGACCACTGTCTCCTATAGCAAAGATTTTGTAGCTGTTACTAACAGTAACGGTATTCAACTATCTGCAACACGAACAGTCCTCTTTACCCCACACTCACTCACTGTGGGTCTTTACTCAATGAGCTCCCAGTCTCTCTCACTAGACTTCAGATCCACTAGCCACTGGATCCCCTGAGCTCTTTCACTGTAGCACTAAGTATCTTCCTCAAGCGTCACCCCCACTTCACTGCTCGGTCCTTGGCTTGGCACACACAGATACTCCTCAAGCTTCACCCCTGCTGACACTTTAGGTCCCTGGCTTGGCAATCTACAAGCATCACCTCTGCTGTCCCACTGGGTCCCTGACTTGGCACTTGCCAAAGCTTTCCCACTTCTTCTCCGCCCCCGGCGAGAAGTCTGCTCTGGTAATGGCCTCAGCTCATCCACTGTGGTCTCCGGTAGCAAGGTGGATGGTCCCTTTGTGGCGACAGCTTCCCCACTACCTCCGACCACGACCATAGTTTGTAGACTTGTATAACTGTTGCACAAACCATTCAATATACACTTATTGGGATATTTTGTTATCAAAAATATGTAGCAGAATTCATATTGGCCTAAATTGATAAAGAAATTTGTTTTTTTTCAATTTGTTTATTGATATGTTTTATAGCAGAAAGTGCCAGTAATGGCGAATCTTGGCACCCCAGATGTTTTGGAACTACATTTCCCATGATGCTCATGCTCATGCAGTGTAGTTGAGCATCATGGGAAATGTAGTTCCAAAACATCTAGGGTGCCAAGATTCCCTGTACCATGTGATCACTGTGACCAATCATAGAGAGCAAAGTGATTTTTCTTTTTTCGTGTCTGGCGGTGGCGATAGATCGACAATTTAATAAAGGAATTGTCAAAAACTGTGTTTGTGTTTTTTTTTCTTATTGACAATGTTTTTGGTGAATGAGTAGGGGGAACAATGTACCCCTACTGATTCACATGAGGGGGAGCGTGATCTGAGGGCTTAGAATCACTTGTCTAGTCTGTGAAAAAGTATCACATGTGTGGTATTGCCATACAAGGGAGGAGTAGCAGAATGTGTTTTTGGATGTAATTCTAAGTATGCCTATGGTGTGTGTTATAAATATATTAATAATTGAGAGTTTCGAGTAAAAAAAAAAAATTCATTTTCTTTCCTGAATTTTCCAAAAACGTTTGACAAAAAATTACAGTTTATAAAGACTCATTATGCCATCCAGTGTTTGCTTTCCAAAATGGGGTCATTTTGTGGGTGTTTCAACTGTCCTGGTGCTCTAGGGCCTCCAAATATGTGTTAGGTAGTCAGGAAATTAGATGCGTAATCTATGCTACTTAAAAGCTCAAAGGTGCTCCCTGGATTTTGGACCCCTCTATGCATCTAGGCTGTGAAAAAGTCTCCCATGTGGTCAGTGGCGTAGCGTGGGTTGTCAGCGCCCGGGCAAAGCAAGTAATTTGCGCCCCCTAACGCGTGGACTTTACTACTCGAAGGGACTCATTGATCACTAACAGTATAAAACCCTTTACCCCCTAAGCACATGCATCATAGTCATGATTATGATTAATCCGGCTGCTATATAATGCATCCTTCAGGGCTTTCAGCATGTAAGGGGTTAAATGATGAATCCTTATGCAGCAGTTAGGGAGAGGAGAGTCACGCCACCTCCATGCCACGCGTTAATGCATTGCCACATGCCTGCGGAGGGCGGGCCTAAGTACAGACCGAGACAGTTACATGCCAAAAGCCCCCTCCAAGGAAACACCCCCCCCCCCCCTCCTGGGAATCGGATTAATGATTTATTGAGCTTCATGATGTATCCCTCAGGGCTTTCAGCATGTAAGGGGTTAAATGGTGAATCCTGATTAGGTATTTGGCATGTTGAATGCCTTGAGGGATTCATTATATAGCAGGATTAATCATTTAACCCCTTACATGCTGAAATATAATGCATTCCTTAGGGCAGGGGTGGCCAACCAGTGGCCCGGGGGCCACATGTGGCCCGCGGAGCCCTCTGATGTGGCCCGCAACCTCCTGTTCTGGAATGGTGGGTTGGCACTCCAGATCGCAGGCTGCTGACCCTCCATACCACAGCATCAGTGTTGTGAATGAAGCTGGTGGTAGAGGAAGAAAGCGGCTGCGGAGCAGAGCCCCATAAGCCGATGCTTCCTCTACAGCCGATGCTTCCTCTATTTATTGCGCTATAAACAAAAGAGGAGGGACAAGTTTGAAAAAAAAAGAAAACACACAATATTTTTTACTTTTTTCTATAATAAATATCCATTTTTTTTTTAAAAACAATTTTTTTTCCCTCAGTTTAGGCCGATACGTATTCTTCTACATATTTTTGGTTAAAACAATCGCAATAAGCGTTTATTGATTGGTTTGCGCAAAAGATATAGCGGCTACAAAATAGGGGATAGATTTATAGTATTTTTATTATTTATTTATGTTTTACTAGTAATGGCAGCGATCTGCGATTTTTTATTGTGACTGCGATATTGCATCGGACACTTTTGACACATTTTTGGGACCATTCATATTTATATAGCAATCTGTGCTATAAAATGCATTGATTACTGTATAAATATGACTGGCAGGGAAGGGGTTAACACTAGGGACGATCAAGGGGTTAATGTGTTTCCTAGGGAGTGATTCTTACTGTGGGGGAAGGGGACTGACTGGGGGAGGTGACCCATCGGTGTCCCTATGTACATGGGACACACCATCGGTCTCCTCTCCCTGACAGCACGTGGATCTGTGCGTTTACACACACAGATCCACGGTCCTGCTCAGTTACTGGACAATTGCTGGTGCCCGGCGCATCGGGTCCCAAGTGACGCGGTGGACGCGCACGCGACCCCTTTTGGCTCGGGAAGGCGCAACATCATATGACGTCCACCCAGAACGAGAGAGTCTTCGTCCCGCCGTCATATGATGGTGGGCGGTAGACAAGCAGTTAAAGTGTTAGTTCACCTTTTCCGAAAAAATGCACTAACACACTAAACCCACCCCATGCCTCTGGGTACCTTTACAACCCCTTTAAAGTGGTTAAGGACCCTGCCAGTGCTTTTTCTGTCAAACAAACCGGGAGTGGTATATTGGCATACTGCAGGAGAGACATCAGGACCCGCCAAGCCACGATCTATAACAATACACAATTGTATAAAATTATACTTGCTTCATTATAAAATGAAGCCCCCTGTTTATAGGGAATCACCACTTTAAAAGGTTCGTCTTTTATTTTCTAAATAGGTTCCTTTAAGATAGTGCATTGTTGGTTCACTTACCTTTTCCTTCCATTTCCCCTCTAAATGTTTTTTTTCTTTGTTTTCTTTGTTTGAATTTCTCACTTCCTGTTTCTCCTCAGTTTCCTGCTTTCCACCATCATCAACCGTTTCCAGCGGAGATTCCTCCTCCGGATTTGGATCCGATGGCTTGTACTCACCATCGGATCAAAATCCGCGCGGAATTCATCCGCGGTGATGTGTCGCGCCATCGCCGCGATGATGACGCTGGAAGGTAAGTACTTCCACGCATGCGTCGAATCATTACGACGCATGCGAGGGAGGGGAGCGGACGGATTGATCTGGTGAGTCTGTACAGACCACCGGATCAATCCGCTGGACCCGATTCAAGCGGATAGATTTCTTAGCATGCTAAGAAATTTATATCCGCTTGAAATCGATCCGGCCGAGAAATCTCTGCGGATAAATATCCGCTAGGCCGTACAGACAACCGGATTTGTCCGCTGGAACTGATCCGCGGATCAATTCCAGCGGATAGATCCGGTCATGTGTACGAGGCCTTACTGAGGAGGAACAGGAAGTGAGAAATTCAGACAAAGAAAACAAAGAAAAAAAACACTTAGAAGGGAAATTGAAGGAAAAGGTAAGGGAACCAACAATGCACTAGTTTAACCACTTTACGTCCAGGCAATTGACAAAAGACGGCCACAAGGTGGCTCTCAATTGTCGGGAGGGGGGGGGCACGCGAGCTCCGCCGGCGGCACTAAAGTGCCGATGTGCGTGCCTGGCGGCCGCGATGTCCGCCAGGCACCCGCGATCGGCGGATACACAGACAAGGACGTGGATCTGTGTGTGTAAACACACAGATCCACGTCCTGTCAGGGAGAGGAGACCGATGCTGTGTCCCTTGTACATAGGGACACAGCATCGGTCACCTCCCCCAGTCAGTCCCCCCCCACACACACAGTTAGAAACACTCCCAGTTTACACATTTAACCCCTACCTCGACCCCTAGTGTCAACCCCTTCACTGCCAGTCACATTTATACAGTAATCAGTGCATTTTTATAGCATGGATCGCTGTATAAATGTGAATGGTCCCAAAAATGTGTCAAAAGTGTCCGATATGTCCGCCGTAATGTCACAGTCCCAATAAAAATCGCAGATCGTCGCCATTACTAGTAAAAAAAATAATAATAATAAAAAAAAAATCATAATTCTGTCCCCTATTTTGTAGGCGCTATAACATTTGCGCAAACCACTCGCTTTTTTAGAAAAATACGTAGAAGAATACGTATCGGCCTAAACTGAGAAAAAATTTTTTAAATTTTTTTTTTTAAATCGGCTATTTTTTATAGCAAAAAGTTAAAAATATTGTGGTTTTTTTTTTTCAAAATTGTCGCTCTTTTTTTGTTTATAGCGCAAAAAATAAAAACTGCAGAGGTGATCAAATATCACCAAAATAAAGCTCTATTTGTGGGGAAAAAAAGGACGTCAATTTTGTTTGGGAGCCACGTCGCATGACCGCGCAAATGTCAGTTAAAGCGACGCAGTGCCGGAAGCTGGGCACGAAGGGGGTTTATGTGCCCAGTAAGCAAGTGGTTAAAAGAACCTATTTAGAAAATAAAAAACAAACCTTTACAACCCCTTTAATACTTACTGATTAGTGATGTTTACATAGGGGTAGATCCACATACAAATGGATGGGCGCAGCGTATGTGAGATACGCTACGCCGCTGTAACTTACATTTGGCAGGTTCAAATCCCCAAAGAATTTGCGCCGTAAGTTATGGCGGCGTAGTCTATCTCTGGCGGCGTAAGGGCGCGGAATTCAAATCGGCGATTAGGGGGCGTGTTTCATTTAAATGAATCGCATCCCCACGCCGAATGAACTGCACATGCGCCGTCCCTAAATTTCCCGCCGTGCATTGCGCTAAATGACGTCGCAAGGACTTCATTTTTTTTTAACATAGACGTGAATTACGCTCATCCTGATTCACGAACGACTTACGCAAAAAAAAAAAAATTCAAATTAAACGCGGGAACGACGGCCATACTTAACATGGCAGGTTTAACTATACGCGACGAAATAGCAGCTTTAACTATACGCCGGAAAAAGCGACGGCCGCTCGTACGTTCGTGGATCGTCGGAAATAGCTCATTTGCATACCCGACGCGGACGCCGAAGAATTGCATCTTAGATCCGAAGGCGTACGAAGACTTACACCTGTCGGATCTAACCCAGAAGCCGTCGTATCTTGTTTTGAGGATTCAAAACAACGATACGACGCTGGAAATTTGAAAGTACGCCGGCGTATCTGTAGATACACCGGCGTACTCGCTCTGTGGATCTGCCCCATAGTGACCACAAGAGGGTGCCCAAAGCAAGCAAAAAGCTTCATAAAATATGTGACAGGCGGGAAGAAAGACTGTAAGAATGTAATGTAAAAGAAAACTATAATTACCAAAATGTTAAACATTAGAAAGTATAGGCTCCATATACAGTATGCCCCAGATGTCATTCTAAGTATATGTGGAAATATATATAAAAATATTAACGGCTCCCCTTTAAAATATAAAAAATTGTATGTTGTATGATTAACCACTTGACCTCCGGAATATTTACAACCCTCAATGACCAGGCCAGTTTTTGCATTACAGCACTGCGTTATTTTAACTGACAATTGCGCGGTCATGCAACACTGTACCCAAATTTATGTTGTTTTTTCCCCCCACAAATAGAGCTTTCTTTTGGTGGTATTTGATCACCTTTGCCTTTTTTATTTTTTTTGCACTATAGACCGACAATTTTGAAAAAAAAAACAATATTTTGTTACTTTGTTATTTGTTCTTTTTGTTACTTTGCTATAAAACATATCCAATAAAAAAAGTAAAACAAATCTAATTATGTATAATTTTACATGTTTTTGGTAAAAAAAATCCCAATTAGCAAATATTGATTGGTTTATGCAAAGGATGTAGGGCCAGATTCAGAGACAAATACGTTGCGCAGCGGCGGCGTAACATATCCCATTTACGTTACACCGCCGCACGTTTACAGCGTAAGTGCCTGATTCACAAAGCACTTGCCTGTAAACTTGCGGCGGTGTAACGTAAATCCGCTCAGCGCAAGCCCGCCTAATTCAAATGGGGCGGGCACCATTTAAATTAGGCGCGTTCTCGCGCCGAACATACTGCGCATGCTCCGTCGGGAAAATTACCCGACGTGCATTGCGCTAAATGACGTCGCACGGACGTCATTGGTTTCGACGTTAACGTAAATGGCGTCCAGCGCCATTCACGGACGACCTACGCAAACGATGTGATTTTTCAAATTTCGACGCGGGAACGACGGCCATACTTAACATTGGCTAGTCCACCTAGAGGGCAGCCTTAGTTTTACGCCGCGTATCTCGACGGAAACGACGTAAAGTTAGAGCGACGGGTAAAGCGGACGTTCGTGAATCGCCGTAACTAGTCATTTGCATATTCTAGGCCGACCGCAATGGAATCGCCACCTAGCGGCCGGCCTAGAATTGCTATGGTGTCAATGGCTGTGCAGTTGTGTGGATCTCAGCGCTGGATTGTACTCCCTCCCGCTGTGCTGCAGCTCCTCTCCTCTCTGCCAGCCTGAATAAAAGGGGGAAGTGGGGACATGCAAGCATGGAGCCGCACACAGAGGCTCCTGATGATGAGATGAATGGGAGAGAGAGAGAGAGAGGATGGATGGGAGTTGCAGAGGAGACAGCAAAAGAATGGGGAAGAGATACAGTTCTAGTGCCCTGTCCCTCTGGTCTGCCCCCAGTGCCCTGTCCCTCTGGTCTGCCCCCAGTGCCCTGTCCCTCTGGTCTGCCCCCAGTGCCCTGTCCCATTTTGTTAAAGTTGTTTTTGGCAATATTTAATTGTGTAACTTGATTCTGCATAAAACATTTAACAGTGTCATTCCATGAGATAATCTACGAGGGCGTGTTTAGGGGCGCAATTAGGCATGGAGCAGTGTATGAATTAGGTGGGGCAACTGGTGGCGAGTACCTCTTGAGGCCTGGCTAGTAGCTCAGGGCTTGACATTTTGAGCCCTGCTAATGACACTGACTGGCAAGGGGTTAAACATCTAAGGTGAGCACAGGGTTAAATGTGTGCCTAGCCAGTGTTTTGGTGTACACTGTGTACTGTTTTTACTAGGGGAATAAATGGATTCTAGTCCCTGCTTTGCAGGAACACAGAATCCATTCCTCCCTCAGAATGGCGATCTGCCTTGTTTACATTGGCAGATCGCCATTCTGTAATTTTTATCGACAATTGTCAGATTCCAGAGGACATCAAGTTCCGGGCACCCACAGATCAGCTTCTGATGTGAATATTCACAGCCCCCTACAGGCAGAAACACCAAATTACGTATAAAAACGTGATCCGGCGCACAGCCGCTGTCCCTTTAGCAGTGAAACTGCTATAGGGTGGTCAGCAAGTGGTTAAAGTGTGTGCTGTAACCATAGATTTCCTTTAAAATTGTAATATTGGGGGGGGGGGGGGACATGACAACATTTACGGAAAGGAAAGTTTGGAATGGCTGTCTCCATGTTACAGTCCCTGTACAGAAAATCTCAGAGAGAGGAGAACATAGCTGCCAACTGTTCCTCATTTGGAGGGACTGTCCTTTTGAAACAAAACCTCTTTGGGGGGGCGCAAAAAAAAACGGAAAAATTCTGAAAAAAAACCCCATCAATTGTAGCCTCACTGTGCCCATCAAATGCAGCCACTGTGCCATCGAACGCAGCCACTGTGCCATCAAACGCAGCCACTGTGCCATCAAACGCAGCCACTGTGCCTTTAAACGCAGCCACTGTGCCATCAAACGCAGCCACTGTGTCCATCAAACGCAGCCACTGTGCCCATCAAACGCAGCCACTGTGCCATCAAACGCAGCCACTGTGTCCATCAAACGCAGCCACTGTGTCCATCAAACGCAGCCACTGTGTCCATCAAACGCAGCCACTGTGTCCATCAAACGCAGCCACTGTGCCATTAAACGCAGCCACTGTGTCCATCAAACGCAGCCACTGTGCCATCAAATGCCGCCACTGTGCCCATCAAATGCTGCCACTGTGCCCATCAAATCAGCCACTGTGCACATCAAACACTGCCACTGTGCCCATCAAACCCAGCCACTGTGCCATCAAACGCAGCCACTGTGTCCATCAAACGCAGCCACTGTGCCCATCAAATGCTGCCACTGTGCCCATCAAACACAGCCACTGTGCCCATCAAACACAGCCACTGTGCCCATCAAATGCAGCCACTGTGTCCATCAAACGCAGCTACTGTGCCATCAAACGCTGCCACTGTGCCCATCAAACACAGCCACTGTGCCATCAAACACAGCCACTGTGCCATCAAACGCAGCCACTGTGCCCATCAAACGCAGCCACTGTGCCCATCAAACGCTGCCACTGTGCCCCATCAAATGCTCCCACTGTGCCCCATCAAATGCTCCCACTGTGCCCCATCAAACGCAGCCACTGTGCCCATCAAACACTGCCACTGTGCCCCATCAAACGCTCCCACTGTGCCCCATCAAACCCTCCCACTGTGCCATCTAATGCTGCCACTGTGCCATCAAATGCTGCCACTGTGCCCATCGAATGCTGCCACTGTAACCCCCGCCCACCATCTGTCCGGCACTTACCCTGTCTCGGTGGGACAGCGGGTGAGGGTGGCAGGTGGTGTCCTCCGTGCTCCTCCATGTCCTCGATGTCTTCTTCCATCCTTTACTCCCATCCTCTCCTATGATTGGATACCTAATCGACATCCATCAGCTGATGGGTAACAGGCCTGGGCACCTGATTGGCAGAGAGGCGGCTCAGTGTGAGGAAAGCGAATGTTCATTTGCTTTTCTAACACAGCTGGGTGAACTGCGAGCGCTGTTTACCCACATGGGTTTAGCCAATCATCTTCTGGATATTAGATCTTTGTCGTCCTTGTAGCCGGGGTCATGGCTAGTGTTGCTCACGAATATTCGTATTGCGAATATTCGGCTCGAATATGGCATATTCGAGTATTCGCGATATATTTCGAATTTCGCGGTGAATATTCGCAATTCCGAATATTCGCATTTTTTCAATTTTATTTTTAAAACAGATCACATCCTATCGACGTCTAAAAGCCTTGCTGGTATGATTAGAGACCCTGGGCCGAGTAGCTAAGCTGAGGCGATCCTTTTATGTTGCCGAATATAAAAAAAAACAAATGCGAATTTTCGCTAATGCGAATTCGAAAATGATTGCGAATTTTCGATAACTGTGGTAGGAGAACTCTGATTGTCTCTGATGCAAAAGGGGGGGGCTTTGTGTATGTTTCTGTTATGAATATTTGTATGTTTGATATTATTTTTTTTTGTAAGAAGGAAAAAATTGCGCATACCTTAAAAAAAGGGGAGAATACAGCAGCAACTCAAAAATGTTATACAACATAAATTAATACAAGACAGAAAATGGAGTCGCTCTACAAGAATAAAAAATATGTCTAGTGACAAGACATGTGGGCAAATTATAAAATAAGCAAGCGCAAATAACTTGTGAAATACACAGTGAAACAAATATATAAAGAAATATAGTCCCAATAATAGAAAAATAATCTTTCATAAAAATGTCTTTGATATGTGAAGTGAAAAAAAGTCCAAAGCATGCAGCATGAACGTGTTCAATCTTCAAGGTGTTTGATTGACAAACGGCTGTGACAGATGGATAGAGTAAAGAATCACCACCAATGCAAAACACTTTTTATTTTCTATTGTAAAATATCACGAATATTCTGAGCCAATCAGAGTGCTCCTTCCGCATTTGCCGAATATTCGCAATTATTTTGTATTGTAAAATATCAAGAATATTCTGAGCCAATCAGAGTGCTCCTTCCGCATTTGCCGAATATTCGCAATTATTTTGTATTGTAAAATATCAAGAATATTCTGAGCCAATCAGAGTGCTCCTTCCGCATTTGCCGAATATTCGCAATTATTTTGTATTGTAAAATATCAAGAATATTCTGAGCCAATCAGAGTGCTCCTTCCGCATTTGCCGAATATTCGCAATTATTTTGTATTGTAAAATATCAAGAATATTCTGAGCCAATCAGAGTGCTCCTTCTGCATTTGCCGAATATTCGCAATTATTTTGTATTGTAAAATATCAAGAATATTCTGAGCCAATCAGAGTGCTCCTTCCGCATTTGCCGAATATTCGCAATTATTTTGTATTGTAAAATATCACGAATATTCTGAGCCAATCAGAGTGCTCCTACCGCAGTTATCGAAAATTCGCAATTATTTTCGCATTCGCAATAGCGCAAATTCGCAATCATTTCATTTCGATAAAATATCACGAATATTCGAATTTAGCGAATATATCTCGAATATTCGACTATATATTCGAGATATATCGCGAAATCGAATATGGCGTATTCTGCTCAACACTAGTCATGGCAAGGACAATCCTTTGCCTACATATTGTGTGCTAAAAGGTGTCCCTATTTATCATTTCAGAATGATATCACAACAGCAAAGTAAAAGATTATGGAAATATTTTTTCATATTTTGGAAAGTAAACACTTTTCAAATATTTAAAAATAATGGGGATACAGCATAATATTTCTGCCGAAACGTCTGAAACAAATAAAACAAGTTTGGAAACCTCTGAAGTACCGTTGGTCTCATTAAAGGCTAAAATTCAAAGCAAAGTCTCCTGAACGGAGCTTTTTAGCCTTCAAAGATAGCTCAGATTTTTGATAAACACATAAAAAGATTTTTTTTCACAAATAGAAGAAAGGCCAAAAAAAAGTGAGCAAACATTAAAGGGCGGAGAGCAGAAAGCAAAAGTTTGAAGCAAAAGTCATAATACATCAACCCGAAAATGTTTAACTTTTGAAATAGTAAAAACTGCACATAATGAAACACCAACGTGAGCCACATGAAGCCAATTTCCTAAAACACAAAATTGATTTTGTATCACGGAAACATTTCAGCTTCTCAGTTGTGTAAAGCATCAAAGTGACAACGAAATTCATACTTTTCTGGCCATACCAAATTAATTCCAAATATCGATCTTGTTACAGCAAAGTTATTTCATAACAAAGTCTGATTTTTCAGTTGTCATTAGTGATGTTTTTTTTCTTTTTGCTGCATCCTTTTTTTTTTTTTTTGCCCCCTTTTTTAAATTTCCAACTTCAGTTTGTCTTACTGAGACACTGATTTTTTATTAACCACTTAAGTCCCCGACCAATATGCAGATTAAGGACCTGGCCCCTTTTTGCGATTCGGCACTGCGCCGCTTTAACTGACAATTGCGCGGTCGTGCGACGTGGCTCCCAAACAAAATTGGCGTACTTTTTCCCACAAATAGAGATTTATTTTGGTGGTATTTGATCACCTCTGCGGTTTTTATTTTTTGCGCTGTAAACAGAAATAGAGCAAAAATGTTGAAAAAAAATGCAATATTTTTTACTTTTTGCTATAATAAATATCCCCAAAAAATATATAAAAAAACATTTTTTTCCTCAGTTTAGGCCGATACGTAGTCTTCTACTTATTTTTGGTAAAAAAAAAACGCAATAAGCGTTTATTGATTGGTTTGCGCAAAAGTTTTAGGCCCAGATTCTCAAAGGGCTTACAACGGTGCAACGCAATGTACGCCGTCGTAAGTCCTAATCTGGGCCGTCGTATTTATGCGACTGATTCTTAGAATCAGTTACGCATAGATATCCATTAGATCCGACAGGTGTAAGGCTCTTACGCCTGTTGGATCTTAAATGCATTTTTTTTTTCGCGGCTAGGTGTCGCCTCCGTCGTTTTCCCCGTTGAGTATGCAAATTAGCAAAATACGCAAATTCCCGAACGTACGCGCGGTCGACGCAGTGAAGTTACAACGTTTACGTTAGATTTGCGCCGCGTAAAGTTGCCCCTGCTATATGAGGGGCAACCAATGTTAAGTATGGCCGTCTTTCCTGCATCGAAATTTTACAATTTACGTCGTTTGCGTAAGTCGTCCGTGAATGGGGCTGGACGCCATTTACGTTCACGTCGAAACCAATGACGTCCTTGCGACGTCATTTGGAGCAATGCACCCTGGGATATTTTCCAGACGGCGCATGCGCAGTATGTTCGGCACGGGAACGCGCCTAATTTAAATGCTCCACGCCCCCTACCCGGCTAATTCGAATTAGGCGGGCTTGCGCCGGGTGATTTACGCTACGCTGCCGCAACTTTACAGGCAAGTTCTTTGTGAATAAAGCACTTGCCTGTAAAACTTGCGGCGGCGTAACGTAAATCAGATACGTTACGCCCGCACAGTTTTACGCCCATCTACGAGAATCTGGGCCATAGCGTCTACAAAATAGGGGGTAGATTTATGGCATTTTTAATTCATATTTTTTTTTTTACTAGTAATGGCGGCGATCAGCGATTTTTTTTTTCGTGACTGCGACATTTTTGGGACCATTGTCATTTTCACAGCAAAAAGTGCTATAAAAATGCACTGATTACTGTGAAAATGACAATGACAGTGAAGGGGTTAACCACCAGGGGGCGCTAAGGGGTTGAGTGTGCCCTAAGGGAGTGATTCTTTCTGTAGGGGGGCGGGGCTGGACGTGTGACATCACTGATCGTCGTTTCCTATATCAGGGAACAGACGATCAGTGACAAGCCACAGAGAAGAACGGGGAAGGTGTGTTTACACTCACCTCTCCCCGTTCTTCAGCTCCTGTGACCCGATCGCGGGACAAAGGTGGCGATCGGGTCCGCAGGTCCCGCGGGCGTGGTCACGGAGCTTTATGCCGGGCCGCGAGCGCGCCACGGCTGGGCACTTAAAGGGCAACGTACCTGCACGTGCCTGTGCCCAGCCGTGCCATTCTGCCGACGTATATCGGCGTTAGGCGGTCCTTAAGTGGTTAATATATATATTATTTTTTTAGTTTTTCAATTTGTGTCAATTATACACAGTTTATAGTGCCAAGCGCCACATTTTTTTTTTTTATCACTGCGTTCTTTTTTTTTTAAATATTGTTGTTCCCCTGCCCCCTTTTTTTAAATTGTCAGCTGCAGTTTGTCTTATTGCGACGCTTATTTTCCCACTTTTTTGCAAAAAAAAATTCTAATTTAGTTTAGTTTTTCAATTTGTGTCAGTGACAGTCCCCAATTGTACACAGTTTATAGTGCACAAAGCACCACTTTTCATTTTTATTTTATTATTTGTCACTGCATATTTTTCTTTTTATTGTTGTTCCCCTGACACCTTTTTTAAATTGTCGGTCTTACTGCGAAGCTGGTGTTTATGAACTACTTATGGACCGGGCCTATTTTTCAGAGTCAAAATAAAAATTTTTTTGCTAAAAAATTACTTAGAATCCCCAAACATATATATTTATATATATACATATACATATAATTTATTTATTATTTTCCAGATACCCTAGAGAATAAAATGGCGGTAGTTGTAATACTTTATGTGACACCGTATTTGCGCAGCGGTTTCACAAGCTCAATTTTTGGTGAAAAAATACACTTTTTTAAATTAAAAAATAAGACAACAGTAAAGTTAGCCCAATATTTTTTTTATATTGCGAAAGATAAATTTTAAGCCATGTAAATTTATACCCAACATATCATGATTCAAAATTGTGCCTGCTTCTGGAATGGCGACAAGCTTTTACCCTTAAAAATCTCCATAGATGACAATTAAAAATGTCTACAGGTTACCAGTTTTGAGTTACAGAGAAGGTCTAATGCTAGAATTATTGCTCTCGCTATAATGTTCGTGGCTATACCTCCCATTTGTAGTTTTAACACAACGCTATCTGGCACCATAACAACAGTATTTCTCTTCAAACAGACGACTACAACTACTGCGGGGGTCCGTAACTAGATATATATATATATATATATATATATATATATATATATATATATATATATATATATATATTTTTTTTTTTCAATTTGTGTCAGCAGCAGTCCCCATTTGTACACAGTTTATAGTGCACCAAGCATCACATTTTTTTTTTTTTTTGTCGCTGCCTTTTTCTTTGTTGTTCCTCTGCCCTTTTTTTTTATTTATTTTTTTCAGCCGCAGTTTGTCTTACTGCAATGCTAGTGTTCCTCTTTTTCTATAATTTTTTTTATTTTTCATTAACTTTTCAAATTGGCAGTCATGTTACCAGAGGCCATAGCGTATTGACAACTTTGCTCCAGTGAGGAGGATGGAGCGCATGATAATGATGTCACTGACTCTACTTGGGTGCCTAATAAAACAGAAGAGGAAAGTGAAGGAGAGGCAAAACCAGGGCTCAAGTCCTGCGGGAACGCGTGGGAACATTTGGAACGCAGTTCCCTTTGCAGGACGAGAGCAGCCGAGCCACTCCGAGCCAATCCTTCACTTAGCGGCGATGCCCAGCTCGAGTCACTGTCAGGGGCAGGCGAACCTTAGTAATCCTTTGTGTTACTGGCCACTTCCTGTATATGGATTCACCGGGTAGTGTGCGGGTATTCCGTCACTTCCTCGATGCCGCAATGTCTCCTGGGAGCTTTTGTCATTCTTCCCAGGAGACATTGCGGAGGTCTGCTGCGAGTTATCGCGGGATTTAGAAAGAACTCGCGGCAGACCTCCGCAATGTCTCCTGGGAACAATGACAAAAGCTCCCAGGAGATATTGCGGCATTGAGGAAGTGACGGAATACCCGCACACTACCCGATAAATCCATATACAGGAAGCAGTCAGTAACATAAAGGATTACTAAGGTACAGTGGATCGGAAAAAAAAAACATGCGGTTTAGTAATTATGCATATGAGCGTATGATTTTTTTTTTTTTTGGTGGGGGAGTGGATCTTGGGTGGGAGTTCCCACAATTTTTTCCCCAGGACTTGACCCCTGGGAAAAACCCCAACGAGGCAGGATGTCCTCCAGAGGCAGCCATCATGGAATAGTAGGGAGCAGCCACCCTATTCCATCAGAGTGTGGAGCTGGTCTCTCCGGCCCACTTCCCAGAGCTTACAGTAGTTGTGTGGGCCTTTTTTAGGCCGATCACATTGTTGCAATTTCTGCTGCAAGCAGATCAAGCATGGCAAAAACACCAGCCATTTGAGTACCACATGCTTGAAAAGGCATTTACCTCCCACCACTTACCTCCCACCAGTTGGCAACAGCACCTGAAAGCCACACAAAAGCTACACACTTCTTCTCCTCACTCCTCACCTTTCATCTCTACCCCCGCTATATATCATGACATCTCAGTAGTCTCCACTGCCTGTATAACAGGCAAACGTATCTGCCACAGATGCTGTAGTGAAAAAAAAATACACTCCCTGCCACCCACATACCCAGGGTCTAAATTATTGTCCAAATTGCTGGCTTTACAATTTCTGCCTTTCCATCTGGTGGATTCTGCCCCCTTCCATGAATTTGCAGAATGGGCTGTACCACAATGGCAGGTTGCCAGTTGCCTTTTCTTTGCCCGTAAGGCCATTCCAGCTCTGAACCATCACATGTAAGGCAATGTGTTGGCATCGTTGGGCAAGGCAGTCAGCAGAAATGTCCACATTACTGCTGACACGTGGTCCAGCAAGCATGGTCAGGGAAGATATATTTAGTTCACAGCACATTGGGCAACTCGGAAGAATGCAGGACTCATCTCATCTCCATACAGCTGGTGGTGATGATGCAAGATCTGTCAGCTCCACCCCTCCTCAGCTTCCTCCTTAACGTCCTCTTCTGCTGAATTGTCATGTAAACCACCAGCACCCTTAAACATTCAATGGGCTATTCAATGAGTCAGGCTAAAAGATGCAGTGCTTCAGCTGGTCTGTCTAGGGGACAGGAGCCACACCAGAGCAGAGATTATTTCAGCTCTGCAGGGGCAGGCCCAGAGGTCATTAATGCCATGGCAGCTTGAGCCAGGAATGGTGGTGTGCAATAATGGCACCAACCTTCTGTCCGCCCTTCGACAGGGAAAGTTGACACATGTCCTCAATTTGGTGGTGCAGCATTTCTTAAACAGGTACCCAGAGTTGCAAGATCATTTAAGGCAGGCCAGAAGAGTCTGTAGCCATTTCAGGCTGTCATACACAGACAGTATTCGGTTGTCTGAAATTCAGCGGAAATTCCACCTGCCCGTAAACCGCCTGATTTGTGACATGCCCACCAGGTGAAACTCTACAGCCCACAGAAACCCAATTTCAGTATCTCCTGACACATTTTTAAAATGGTGCAGCTGTACGCCACACACACACTGACAGGAGAGAACCTAACCTACTTGCACAAATGGCAACAGTGAGGGCCCTTGGAAGGGCCAAGGCTCCCAACCTATGAGCCAGATTGTCTTCTCCAGAGCTCCTGTAGATGGAGATGGATTGCCCCATACCCTGCCGTAAAGGAGTATGGGGATTTAAGGAGCATAATTCATTAGCGCAGCCAGTACCATTTTGCTGAGGTATTCTGCAGCTCCTGGCCAGTCAGTCTGCCAGTAATTTGGCACTTCTCTGGCCAGTATTGACCATCCCAATGGGTGTGGGGGAGAGAAGTTCCTTTTCCCCACTTAGGCCGCGTACACACGGGCAAACATGTACGATGAAACCGGTCCGCCGGACCGTTTTCACCGTACATGTCTGCCCGGGGATTTCTGTACAATGGCTGTACTAACCATCGTACAGAAATCCGCGCATAAACAATACGCGGGGCGTGTCCGCGCCGTCTCCGCGACGATGACGCGGCGACGTGGGCGGGCCTGCCAGTTAAATGCTTCCACGCATGCGTCGAAGTCATTCGACGCATGCGAGGGATGGCGGGCGCTCGGACATGTACGGTAGGTCTGTACAGACGACCGAACATGTCCGAGCGGGCAGGATTCCAGCGGACTGTTTTAAAACAAGTCCAGAAATATTTGCCCGCTGGGAAAAGGCCCGGCGGGCAAATGTTTGCTGGAATCCTGCACGCTCGGGCCTACACACGACTGAACATGTCTGCTGAAACTGGTCCGGGGACCAGTTTCAGCAGACATGTTCGGTCGTCTGTACGGCCCATAACAGTGGCTGTTGTGCAGGTGAATGATTGGTTGGCCAGAAGCACCAGAAACTACACTTTATGTGAACAGGTCTTGCGAGCATACACAGACGGACGGGACAGCAGTGGAGAGCTCTGTAGTATTTTGAGAGGGGGAAGGCTAGTTAATTGTAAGATGGAATTTCACTTTAAGGAATTCCCCCAAGTAGCCAAAGAGGGCTCTCTAAAAGATCTCCTTAGCCCATTGCACAATCTGTCAGTGCCCCGTGTAGTATATTGTAGATACAATATACTACTCTATGGCCTACAGTGCACTCACTGTCACATTTGTAAAATGGCACCTTTGTGTGCCACACAGACAGGGGAGACTGTACAGTATATTCCCCATTGACATGAAAGATACCAACCTACCTGCACAAACAGCAAATGTGAGGGCCTTTTGAAGGACCAAGGCACAAAGCCTTGCATGGTCTTCTCCAGAGCTCCTGTAGGTGGAGATGGATTGCTCCATACATCTCCTGTAAACGAGTATGGGGAACTAAGAAGCGTGCTTCACTAGGGCAAAGAGCACTATTTTGGTTGGTCTGCCAGTTGTTTGGCATTACTCTGGACAATCTTGACAATCCCGGTGGCTATAGGGGAGCTGAGAAGCATGCTTCAGTAGGGTAAACAATGCTATTTTTCTGCAGCTTTCTGCAACTCCTGGCTGGCTGGTTTGCCAGTAGTTTGACGTTACTCTGGACGATTTTTACTATGCCAAATGAGTGTAGGGGAGTGAAGCTCCTTCTCCCCACTAACAATGGCTGTTGTGCAAGTAAGAAATTTGTTGGCTAGAAGCACCAGAACCCACACTGGGTGAACAGGTCTTGCTCTCTGTCCACCGTAAAAGGGTACACCTTCTTCACAGTTTTACAGTTGAGTATGCATACACAGAAGGGACAGCAGTAGAGAGTTCTGCCATATTTTGAGAGGGGGAGGGCTAGTTAGGTGTAGGCTGGAATTTCACTTTAAGGAAATCCCCCCAAGTAGCCCAAAGAGGACTCTCTAAAAGCTCTCTTTAGCACATTGCACAGTTTGTCAGTGCTCCACTATGTCCTACAGTGCACCCGCTGTCACATTTGTAAAACGGCACCTTTGTGCACCAGACAGACAGGGGAGACTGTCTATCTCCCATTGACTGAGAGATACCAACCTACCCGCACAAACAGCTACAATATACAATTGGAAGGAAGGGCCAAGGCACAGAGCCTATAAACTAGATGATCTTCTCAAGAGCTTCTGTAGGTGGAGATGGAATGCCCCAAACCCCTCTTTAAATGGGTACATGAGTCTGAGGAGCGTGCTTTACTTGGGCAGCCAGCATAATTTTGCTGGGGCTCCTTGCATTTCCTGATCGGTCGGTCTATGCTTGTCTGCCTGATTTAGACCATCTCGAAAGGTCTAGGGGAGAGCCGCTCATTCTCCCCACTGATGGTGGCTGTTGGGTAGGTGAACGATTGGTTAGCCACGAGCACCGCAAAGTGCACTTTGGGAGAACAGGTCCTGCTGTCTGTCCTCTATAAAAGGGTTCACCTTACTCCCCGTTTTACAGTGGAGCGTGCACACACAGCTGGACAGCCGTGTAGAGCTCTGTAGTATTTTGAGGGGAGTTTACTAAGAATGGAGAAGACAGAATCTGGGGCCGCTGTGCATGGCAATCAGTCAGTTTCTAGTTTTCATTTTCAAACCTTAACAGAACAACATGAAGTTGGAACGGAGTGCTTACAATGCACAACTACTTTGCATTCTGTCTGCTCCAGTTTAAAGTAGAGCTTAAGTCATAACTCTTTTTTTATTTTGAATAGAGTAAGGTAGGGGGTATAAACCTTGTCAGGCTTGTATTCTGCCATTTGATTCCCATTTGGGAGTTACAGTAGGTGACCGCGATATTGTGTCAATCTCGCTCCCTTTCTCGACGCACCCCCCTGCCCCAGAGCACCCAACCCCCCCATGTTGAGGGCATGCTGCCTGGTACGGCTCAGGAGGGGGGGGGGGGCTCGCTCGTCCCCACTCCTTTCCTGACCGGGCGAGCAGCGTGCTTGGATACGGGTCTGGTATGGATTGTGGGGGGACCCCCACGCCGTTTTCTCGGCGTAATGGGGTTCTCTTTACAATCCATACCAGACTTAAGGGCCTGGTATGCCCCCTGGGGGGGGACCCATGCCGGTTTTTTATTTAAAATTTGGTGTGGAGTTCCCCCTCATGATTCATACCAAACGCCGCAGCTAGAATTGGCGGGAATCCAAGTTGGATCCCCGTCGCTTCTATGACACGCTCATTGGAATGTGCTTTTTCTATTCCAGCGAGTGCGAGATGTCGGCATCATGTTGCCGAGAATCAGCGCAAAGCCGTTGTGCTGGAAACACATTCTCGGCGACAGGTACTGTAGCACCTATGCTAGCTAAACTTTGTAAGAAAGATGTATATACTTACCTATTTTCTGGTCCAGTCACTTTAAAAGTCGTTATCAACGCGCTTTGTCCTCTCCCATGCAGCCGCTGCTTGTTGATACTGGGATGAATCTGTGAACAGACCGGAGCGGTCTGAAAATTGTTGTGCTTACAGATCTTTCTTTCATGGGTTAGTTAGCGTAGGTGTTAGAAGAGAGAAAAGGCTAGATAGGTGTAAGCAGGAATTCCACTTTAACCACTTGAGACCCGCGCTATTGACAAAAGACGTCAACAGCGCGGCTCTCAAGTGCCAACTGGACGTCTTTGGACGTCATTTCAAGTGCATTACCCGCGCGCGCCCCTGGGGGGCACGCAGCGGGTAAACACTGTCCCGGCGCATCACTAGGAAGCCGGTGCGTGTACCTGGCGGCCGCGATGTCCGCCGGGTACACGCGATCGTCGGTAAGACAGCGGGGGCGTGGAGCTCTGTGTGTAAACACAGAGCTCCACGTGCTGTCAGAGGAGAGGAGACCGATCTGTGTCCCTTGTACATAGGGACACAGCATCGGTCACCTCCCCCAGTCACCCCCCTCCCCCCACACAGTTAGAACACACCCAGGTTACACATTTAACCCCTTCCTCACCCCCTAGTGTTAACCCCTTCACTGCCAGTCACATTTATACAGTAATTAGTGCATTTTTATAGCACTGATCGCTGTATAAATGTGAATGGTCCCAAATTTGTGTCAAAAGTGTCCGATACGTCTGCCGCAATATCGCAGTCCCAATAAAAATCGCAGATCGCCGCCATTACTAGTAAAAAAAATAATAATAAAAAAAAAAACATAATTCTGTTCCCCATTTTGTAGGCGCTATAACTTTTGCGCAAACCAGTAGCTTATTGCGATTTTTTTTTTTTTTTACAAAAATACGTCGAAAAATACGTATCAGCCTTAACTGAGAAAAAAAATTGTTTTTTTAGAAAAAAAATTGGGATATTTATTATAGCAACAAGTAAAAAATATATATATTTTTTTTAAATTGTCGCTCTTTTTTTGCGCAAAAAATAAAAACCGCAGAGGTGATCAAATACCACCAAAAGAAAGCTCTATTTGTGGGGAAAAAAGGACGTCAATTTTGTTTGGGAGCCACGTCGCACGACCGCGCAAATGTCAGTTAAAGCGACGCAGTGCCGGAAGCTGAAATTTCGCCTGGGCACGAAGGGGGTTTATGTGCCCAGTAAGCAAGTGGTTAAGGGAATTCTCCCCAAAGTAGCACAAAAGAGGACTGTCAACAAGCTCTTTGTAGTCCAATGCAAAGTATGTTGGTGATCAGGAAAATACATCTACAGCCTACAGGAACCTTGTCCCGCTACCCACTGTTCATTTTTAAACTGCAGCGGCTGTGCTCCAGTTATCATTGTTTCTTGACATAATACAGAAGTAGGTTGCTGGACTTTTTTTTGCACAGTGTAAGCTAGATGTTGTTGCTGTTTTACCCGTTTTCATCTCCTGCCTTCAATACTGCCCATCAGCTGCTGCCCAGAGGGGTGGAACATCATTAGTCTGGTATCTTCGCTGGAACCTGTCCACTGTGGGAGACCCTGCTGATAGTTAAACTACTGACAGCATAGCTTTCGGCTTTGTAGACACACGGAAGCCCCGGGGGGCACGACAAGCCTATGTACCATTTCTATGGTATCCAATAACATGTGGTGTCAGGCGGGATGCATCTTGTCACCTTGCCTGTTCAATCTATATTATAGGGCTATCTTCAGAAAAGCACATTTGGAAGAAGAGTCTGTCGGTATCAAAGTTGGCAGCTGAAAAATAAACAACCTGCACTATGCAGATGACACACACTCATCAGCAGCAGCAAAGAAGATATGCTGGGCCAGATCCACGTACCCTGGCGCATCTTTCTGTCCGGCGTAGTGTATGTCTGATACACTACGCCGCCGTAACTTACAGCGTATTTTTTGTATCCTGAAAGAATTTGCGCCGCAAGTTACGGCGGCGTAGTGTAACTTTGGCAGCGTAAGTGCGCGCAATTCAAATGGATGTGATGTGGGGCGTGTTTTATGTAAATACGTCTTGACCCGACGTAAATGACTTTTTTTTTGAACGGCGCATGCGCCGTCCGTGGGGGTATCCCAGTGCGCATGCTCGAAATTAACCCGCAACAAGCCAATGCTTACGACGTGAACGTCATTCTACACAAAGCCCTATTTGCGAAACGACTTACGCAAACGACGTAAAAAATTCAAAATTTGACGCGGGAACGACGGCCATACTTAAAGCGGTAGTTCACCCTCAATGACACGATTTTACCATCGAGACAGGCATTGTAGCGCGAGCTACAGTATGCCTGTCCCGATTTTTTTACCCCCGTACTCACTGTGTACTCGTACATTATAGATTTCGGCTCCCGCGGGGAATGGGCGTGCCTATGGAGAGGGAGGATAATTGACGGCCGGCCCTGGCACGTCACTCTCCCCGAAGACAGCCGGAGTAGGTCTCGGCTCTTCACGGCGCCTGCGCACAGGCTATGCGCAGGCGCCGTGAAGAGCCAAGCCTATTTCGGCTATTTCCGGAGAAGCGTGACGCGCCAGAGCCGGCCGTCAATCACCTTCTCTCTCCATAGGCACGCCCATTCCCCGAGGAGAGTCGGTATCTTCGATGTACGAGTACACGGTGAGTACGGGGATAAAAAAATCGGGACAGGCATACTGTAGCTCGCGCTACAATGCCTGATTTTATGGTAGAAGAAAAACATTTTTTTTTTTTGGGGGGTTTATAGGGTGAACCCCCGCTTTAACATTGAGTACGCCTCATATAGCAGGGGTAACTATACGCCAAAAAAAGCCTTACGGAAACGACGTTAAAAAAAGCGCCGGCCGGACTTACGTTTGTGGATTTGCGTATCTAGCTAATTTGCATACTCAACGCGGAATTCGACGGAAGCGCCACCTAGCGGCCAACGTAAATATGCAACTTAGATCCGACGGCATACTAAGACGTACGGCAGTCGGATCTAGCACAGCTTCAAGCGTATCTTGTTTTGTGGATACAAAACAAAGATACGCCGGAGCAAACTAGAAGTTGCGCGGCGTATCAATAGATACGCCAGCGTAACTTCTTTGAGGATCTGGCCCGCTGTATCTACTGAAAAAAGTCAAAGCGTGCTTGGTACACACATCTACGGTCTTCATGAACCCTGTTCTGGTACCCGTTGTCACATTTAAAAAATGGCGCAGCTGTGTGCTACACATGCGCATTGACAGGGTAGATTAGCTTTCTCACATTGAGAGCCCCCAACCTACCCGCACAAACAGTAAAGGTGGAGCCCTTGGAAGATCTGAGGCCCAGAGCCTATGAATCACCTTGTCTTCTCCAGAGCTCCTGAAGGTGGAGAAGGAATGCCCCATACCCCTCCGTAAAGGGGTACAGGAATCTAAGGAGCGGGCTTCATAGGGCAGCCAGGGTCATTTTGCTGAGGCTGTCTGCGGCTCCTGGCCGGCTGGTCAGTCTATGCTTGTCTTGCGGATATAGACCACCCCAGAAGGTGTAGGAGAGAGCTGCTACTTCTGCTGTTGTGCAGCTGAACAATTTATTGGCCACAAGCACCACATTACCAAAAAATACCAATAAAATATAAACCAAACTTGTCTAGATTCTAAATTGTGCGCTCCCTTAACAAAAAACAATCTTGGCTTGATCTGATGCTTTTAAGATCAGAAGAGAGATCGGCGGTCTAATAGACCGCCGATCTCTCAGTAAAAAGAGTACCTGTCACTGCTATCACAAGGTATGTTGTTCATCCCTTGTGATGGCAATAAAGTTGCTTAAAATTTTGTAATGACATATAAAATAACATTTAAAAAAATCTTAACCGCTTGCCGACCGCCCACCGGCGTTTTACGTCGGCAAGTCGGCTCCCCTGCGCGAGAGAACGTAATATAACGTCGGCTCTCGCGCAGGCCACTAGGGGCACGATCACCGCTGGGCACACGCAAACGCTCGTTACAGAGCGGGGACCGGGAGCTGTGTGTGTAAACACACAGCTCCCGGTCCTGTCAGGGGGAGAAATGCTAATCTTCTGTTCATACAATGTATGAACAGAAGGTCAGTCATTTCCCCTAGTGAGGCCACCCCCCCCCCTACAGTTAGAACACACCTAGGGAACATACTTAACCCCTTCCCCGCCCCTAGTGTTAACCCCTTCACTGCCACTTACAGTAATCATTGCGTTTTTATAGCACTGATCGCTATAAAAATGCCAATGGTCCCAAAAATGTGTCAAAAGTGTCCGTAGTGTCTGCCATAATGTCGCAGTACCAAAAAAAATGCTGATCACCGCCATTACTAGTAAAAAATGTAATATTAATAAAAATGCCATAAAAATACCCCCTATTTTGTAAACGCTATAACTTTTGCGCAAACCAATCAATAAAAGCTTATTGCGATTTTTTTTACGAAAAATATGTAGAAGAATACGTATCGGCCTAAACTGAGGAAAATTTTTTTTTTTATATATTTTTGGGGGATGTTTATTATAGCAAAAAGTAAAAAATATTATTTTTTTTCAAAATTGTCGCTCTATTTTTGTTTATAGCGCAAACACTAAAAACCGCAGAGGTGATCAAATACCACCAAAAGAAAGCTCTATTTGTGGGGAAAAAAGGACGCCAATTTTGTTTGGGAGCCGCTTCGCACGACCGCGCAATTGTCAGTTAAAGCGACGCAGTGCCGAATCGCAAAAAGTGCTCTGGTCTTTGGACAGCAATATGGTCTGGGTGTAAAGTGGTTAAAGTCCCACTGTGCTCACGCAAAAAGGCAAACGCATGCTTCAGTCCCGCACACAATGCTTTTTTTCAGGTGGAACTTGGGGGAACTCATTTCCACCACCTCTGGCTCAGACCCTTTGGTGTCGGCTCACCACAATCCGGTTTCTGTGTTTACAAGTGACAGCTCTGCACTCTCTGTGTATCCCCCCTGAACTCTGCACTCTGTATGTAATGCAATCCTGGACTTTGAATGCCCCTTTAAGACCCTCCTACTGTTCGTGAAACTTGACTGACCACACCCACTATTTAATGTGATTTGGAGCGTGTGTGTAGGGGGGGGGGTTTTGGAGGGTCGTTCTTGAGTTCCAGCACCTATTGTTTGAGAAAAAAAGCCATGCCCGCATACATACATAAACAGCAATCGCACCACACATGTGAGATATGGCCACCAACGTCAGATCAAGAGCAATAATTTCAACACCAGACTGTAGAGTGTAAATCTAAAGTAATAACCTGTAAAGACTTTTAAAGTGTATGCCTATGGATAATTTACTATAGTTCATCATGTTTCACCGGCGTGTGCAATTTTAAAGCATGACATGTTAGGCCCCTTTCACACATGAGGACCGTATGTCCGCTTTTTTATCCATCTGTTTAGGGATGAAAAAGGGACATACATTAATCCCTATGAGCTAGTGAAAAAACGAAATTCAGTAGCTCAGAAAATTAGAATATTACATAAGACCAATAAAAAATAGAAATGTTGGCTTACTGAAAAGTATGCCCATATACAGTATAGTATGCACTCAATAGTTGGTCGGGCTCCTTTTGCGTGAATTTCTGCATCAATGCGGCGTGGCATGGAGGCGATCAGCCTGTGGCGCTGCTCAGGTGTTATGGAAGCCCAGGTTGCTTTGATAGCGGCCTTAAGCTTCATTGTTGGGTCTGGTGTCTCTCATCTTCCTCTTCCTCTCATACCCCCACACATCCTCTATGGGGTTTAAAGGGTCACTAAAGGATTTTTTTTTTCTTTAAAATAACAAACAAGTTATACTTTATACTCCACTGTGCAGTTTGTTTTGCACAGAGTGGCCCCGATCCACGTCTTCTGGAGTCCCTCGGCGGCTGTCTCTGGTCCTCCCCGCAAGAACTCATCACCTTCATGCGAGGGAGCTCGCATGGTGATGAGTCCTTGCGGGCGCGCTCCTGTGATACAGCGAGCCCCCGCCCCTCTGCCCACCGCATCACTGGATGTGATTGACAGCAGCGCCAGCCAATGGCTGCGCTGCTCTCAATAAATCCGCTCTAGCCAATCGGCAGCCAGGCTAAGTGGCAAAGAGGATCTCGGGACCGACTTACCTGACTTTTCGAGGGGTCAGGTAAGTAAAACGGGGGCTCAGGGGGGACTGGCATCATCAGATGTTTTTCCACCTTAATGCATAGATTGCATTAAGGGGACATTTTTTTTTCCTTTACAACTCCTTTAAGTCAGCTGAGTTTGCTGGCCAATTAAGCACAGTGAATGGGGTTAAAAAATATGAGTGCCACTTTTTGAATTGAATTACTGAAATAAATTTACTTTTGATGATATTACAATTTTTCGAGATTCACCTGTATTAGTATTAAGATGGACTTATTAACCACTTCCATACCAGGCACTTACGCACCTTCCCGCCCAAGCCAATTTTCAGCTTTCAGCACTGTCGCACTTTGAATGACAATTGCGCGGTCCTGCGACGTGGCTCCCAAACAAAATTGGCGTCCTTTTTTCCCCACAAATAGAGCTTTCTTTTGGTGGTATTTGATCACCTCTGCGATTTCTTTTTTTTGCGCCACAAATAAAAAAAGACTGAAAAATTTGAAAAAAATTACGTTTTTATTTGTTTCTGTTAATTTTTTTGTAAATAAGTAAGTTTTCTCTTTACATTTTTCAATTACGGGCACTGATATGGCGGCACTGATGGGCACCGATGAGATGGCACTGATGGACACCGATGAGGTAGTACTGACGGGCACAGATGAGGTGGCACTGATTGGCGGCGTTGGTATGCGGCACTGATGGGCACACATAGGCGGCACTGATGGGCACTCATGGGCGGCACTGATGGGCACACATAGGCGGCACTGATGGGCACTCATGGGCGGCACTGATGGGCACACATAGGCGGCACTCATGGGCGGCACTGATGGGCACTCATGGGAGGCACTGGGCACTCATAGGCGGCACAGATGGGCACTCATGGGCGGCACTTATGGGTGGCACTGATGGATACATATGGGTGGCACAGATGGGCACTGATAGGTGGGCACTGGGCATGGATGGGCACTGTGGGGTGGCACTGATGGACACTGTGGGGTGGCACTGATGGACACTTGGGGTGGCACTGATGGACATTGTGGGGCAGCACTGAGCTACCAATGTTGCCAGTCAGTGCCCATTTGTGGGCACTGATTGGCATCTTTTAAAAAAAAAAAAAAAAAATTTAAGACTTTTTTTTTTCCCACGCTTTTTTTTTTGTTTGGCCCACCCTGGTGGTCCAGGGTGGGCTTCCCTGGTGGTCCATGTGGCGATCCGAGGGGGGGCTGCGCTGATAAACAATCAGCGCGAACCCCCCTTGTCAGGAGAGCCGCCGATCGGCTCTCCTATACTCGCGTCTGTCAGATGCGAGTGATGAAGGGCCATCAATGGCTCTTCCTGTTTACATCGTGATCAGCCGTGATTCGACACGGCTGATCACGTGGTAAAGAGTCTCCGCCGGAGGCTCTTTACCGAGATCGGAGATGCAGGGTGATTGACCGATCACCGCACTGCGCGCCCCCACGGGGGGCATGAAATCCTGCAGGACGTCCATGGACGTCGTGTCAGGATTTCACAACCACTTCCCCTCTGCATAGGAACTAGGGTAGGGTGACCACGTGTCCCGGTTTGCCCGGGATCGTCCCGTAATATACACTTTTGTCCCGTGTCCCGGGAGCCTTCAAACCGGGACAATGGAGAGTCCCGGAATCAACTGCCTGCCACACTCACTGCCGCTGTAATTAAATGATTCTAAATCACTGGTTGCTAGGGAAGCCCCGCTTGGCTTGTAGCAACCAGTGACGTCACCGCAGTGTCCCGCTCTCTCTGCGGCCTCCGACTCCACCCCCATCTCCTCCTCCTCCAGCGGCCAGCCGCGGTTCTTGCTGCAGAGAGAGCAGCAGCGTAACAGGCAAGTGAGTCACTCACCTACCGCGGCACAGACCAAGACCTCCTCCTCCTCCCCTCCAGGCCTCGGTTGCTCAGCTGGACTCGATCCGCCGCCCGTCCTGAGTCCCGACATCCCGCGAGTCCCGACTTCCGCTGCGCCGCGGCGCCGGCCATCCTTGGAGCAGGGGCAGAAAAGGTAGGTGCAGGGGAGGGGGGGGGGGGGTTGACCATGCAATGGGGGGAGATATTATACAGTACAGATTACAATTTGCAGGGGCAGCAGAGGTGACAGTGAGGGAGGGGGGAGGGGGGGGTTGCATGGTGCACCCCCCTTTCTCTGTCACCTTTGCTGCCCCTGCAAATTGTAATCTGGACTGTATAATCTCTCTCTACCCAGTCCCTGTCACCCAGTCACTCTGTCACCCAGTCACTCTGTCACCCAGTCACTCTGTCACCCAGTCACTCTGTCACCCTGTCCCTCTGTCACCCAGCTCTCCGTCACCCAGCTCCTCTGTCACCCAGTCACTCTGTCACCCAGTCACTCCGTCACCCAGCTCCTCTGTCACCCAGCTCTCCGTCACCCAGCTCTCCGTCACCCAGCTCCTCTGTCACCCAGTCACTCTGTCACCCAGTCCCTCTGTCACCCAGTCCCTCTGTCACCCAGTCACTCTGTCACCCAGCTCCTCTGTCACCCAGCTCCTCTGTCACCCAGCCACTCTGTCACCCAGCCACTCTGTCACCCAGTCACTCTGTCACCCAGCTCTCCGTCACCCAGCTCCTCTGTCACCCAGCTCCTCTGTCACCCTGTCCCTCTGTCACCCAGCTCTCCGTCACCCAGCTCTCCGTCACCCAGCTCTCCGTCACCCAGCTCCTCTGTCACCCAGTCACTCTGTCACCCAGTCCCTCTGTCACCCAGTCCCTCTGTCACCCAGTCCCTCTGTCACCCAGTCACTCTGTCACCCAGTCACTCTGTCACCCAGCTCTCCGTCACCCAGCTCCTCTGTCACCCAGTCACTCTGTCACCCTGTCCCTCTGTCACCCAGCTCTCCGTCACCCAGCTCTCCGTCACCCAGCTCTCCGTCACCCAGCTCCTCTGTCACCCAGTCCCTCTGTCACCCAGTCCCTCTGTCACCCAGTCCCTCTGTCACCCAGTCACTCTGTCACCCAGCTCCTCTGTCACCCAGCCACTCTGTCACCCAGTCCCTCTGTCACCCAGTCCCTCTGTCACCCAGTCCCTCTGTCACCCAGCTCCTCTGTCACCCAGTCACTCTGTCACCCTGTCCCTCTGTCACCCAGCTCTCCGTCACCCAGCTCTCCGTCACCCAGCTCTCCGTCACCCAGCTCCTCTGTCACCCAGTCCCTCTGTCACCCAGTCCCTCTGTCACCCAGTCCCTCTGTCACCCAGTCACTCTGTCACCCAGCTCCTCTGTCACCCAGCCACTCTGTCACCCAGTCCCTCTGTCACCCAGTCCCTCTGTCACCCAGTCACTCTGTCACCCAGCTCCTCTGTCACCCAGCTCCTCTGTCACCCAGCTCCTCTGTCACCCAGTCCCTCTGTCACCCAGCTCTCCGTCACCCAGCTCCTCTGTCACCCAGTCACTCTGTCACCCTGTCCCTCTGTCACCCAGCTCTCCGTCACCCAGCTCTCCGTCACCCAGCTCTCCGTCACCCAGCTCCTCTGTCACCCAGTCACTCTGTCACCCAGTCCCTCTGTCACCCAGTCCCTCTGTCACCCAGTCCCTCTGTCACCCAGTCACTCTGTCACCCAGTCACTCTGTCACCCAGCTCCTCTGTCACCCAGCCACTCTGTCACCCAGTCCCTCTGTCACCCAGTCCCTCTGTCACCCAGTCACTCTGTCACCCAGTCACTCTGTCACCCAGCTCTCCGTCACCCAGCTCCTCTGTCACCCAGTCACTCTGTCACCCTGTCCCTCTGTCACCCAGCTCTCCGTCACCCAGCTCTCCGTCACCCAGCTCTCCGTCACCCAGCTCCTCTGTCACCCAGTCACTCTGTCACCCAGTCCCTCTGTCACCCAGTCCCTCTGTCACCCAGTCCCTCTGTCACCCAGCTCCTCTGTCACCCAGTCCCTCTGTCACCCAGTCACTCTGTCACCCAGTCACTCTGTCACCCAGTCACTCTGTCACCCTGTCCCTCTGTCACCCAGCTCTCCGTCACCCAGCTCCTCTGTCACCCAGTCACTCTGTCACCCAGTCACTCTGTCACCCAGCTCTCCGTCACCCAGCTCCTCTGTCACCCAGTCACTCTGTCACCCAGTCACTCTGTCACCCAGCTCTCCGTCACCCAGCTCCTCTGTCACCCAGTCACTCTGTCACCCTGTCCCTCTGTCACCCTGTCCCTCTGTCACCCAGCTCTCCGTCACCCAGCTCCTCTGTCACCCAGTCACTCTGTCACCCAGTCCCTCTGTCACCCAGTCCCTCTGTCACCCAGTCCCTCTGTCACCCAGCCACTCTGTCACCCAGTCCCTCTGTCACCCAGTCCCTCTGTCACCCAGTCACTCTGTCACCCAGTCCCTCTGTCACCCAGTCACTCTGTCACCCAGCTCTCCGTCACCCAGCTCCTCTGTCACCCAGTCACTCTGTCACCCTGTCCCTCTGTCACCCAGCTCTCCGTCACCCAGCTCTCCGTCACCCAGCTCCTCTGTCACCCAGTCACTCTGTCACCCAGTCCCTCTGTCACCCAGTCCCTCTGTCACCCAGTCCCTCTGTCACCCAGCTCCTCTGTCACCCAGCCACTCTGTCACCCAGCCACTCTGTCACCCAGCTCCTCTGTCACCCAGCCACTCTGTCACCCAGTCCCTCTGTCACCCAGTCCCTCTGTCACCCAGTCACTCTGTCACCCAGCTCCTCTGTCACCCAGTCCCTCTGTCACCCAGTCCCTCTGTCACCCAGTCCCTCTGTCACCCAGTCACTCTGTCACCCAGCTCCTCTGTCACCCAGCCACTCTGTCACCCAGTCCCTCTGTCACCCAGTCCCTCTGTCACCCAGTCCCTCTGTCACCCAGTCCCTCTGTCACCCAGTCACTCTGTCACCCAGTCACTCTGTCACCCAGCTCCTCTGTCACTCTGTCACCCAGTCACTCTGTCACCCAGTCACTCTGTCACCCAGTCACTCTGTCACCCAGTCACTCTGTCACCCAGCTCCTCTGTCACTCTGTCACCCAGTCCCTCTGTCACCCAGTCCCTCTGTCACCCAGTCACTCTGTCACCCAGTCCCTCTGTCACCCAGTCACTCTGTCACCCAGTCACTCTGTCACCCAGCTCCTCTGTCACCCAGCTCCTCTGTCACCCAGTCACTCTGTCACCCAGTCACTCTGTCACCCAGTCACTCTGTCACCCAGCCACTCTGTCACCCAGTCCCTCTGTCACCCAGTCCCTCTGTCACCCAGTCACTCTGTCACCCAGCTCCTCTGTCACCCAGTCACTCTGTCACCCAGTCCCTCTGTCACCCAGTCCCTCTGTCACCCAGTCACTCTGTCACCCAGTCACTCTGTCACCCAGTCACTCTGTCACCCAGCTCTCCGTCACCCAGCTCCTCTGTCACCCAGTCACTCTGTCACCCTGTCCCTCTGTCACCCAGCTCTCCGTCACCCAGCTCTCCATCACCCAGCTCTCCGTCACCCAGCTCCTCTGTCACCCAGTCCCTCTGTCACCCAGTCCCTCTGTCACCCAGTCCCTCTGTCACCCAGCTCCTCTGTCACCCAGCCACTCTGTCACCCAGTCCCTCTGTCACCCAGTCCCTCTGTCACCCAGTCACTCTGTCACCCAGCTCCTCTGTCACCCAGCTCCTCTGTCACCCAGTCCCTCTGTCACCCAGTCACTCTGTCACCCAGTCACTCTGTCACCCAGTCACTCTGTCACCCTGTCCCTCTGTCACCCAGCTCTCCGTCACCCAGCTCCTCTGTCACCCAGTCACTCTGTCACCCAGTCACTCTGTCACCCAGCTCTCCGTCACCCAGCTCCTCTGTCACCCAGTCACTCTGTCACCCTGTCCCTCTGTCACCCAGCTCTCCGTCACCCAGCTCTCCGTCACCCAGCTCTCCGTCACCCAGCTCTCCGTCACCCAGCTCCTCTGTCACCCAGTCACTCTGTCACCCAGTCCCTCTGTCACCCAGTCCCTCTGTCACCCAGTCACTCTGTCACCCAGTCACTCTGTCACCCAGCTCCTCTGTCACCCAGCCACTCTGTCACCCAGTCCCTCTGTCACCCAGTCCCTCTGTCACCCAGTCACTCTGTCACCCAGTCACTCTGTCACCCAGTCACTCTGTCACCCAGCTCTCCGTCACCCAGCTCCTCTGTCACCCAGTCACTCTGTCACCCTGTCCCTCTGTCACCCAGCTCTCCGTCACCCAGCTCTCCGTCACCCAGCTCTCCGTCACCCAGCTCCTCTGTCACCCAGTCCCTCTGTCACCCAGTCCCTCTGTCACCCAGTCCCTCTGTCACCCAGCTCCTCTGTCACCCAGTCCCTCTGTCACCCAGTCACTCTGTCACCCAGTCACTCTGTCACCCAGTCACTCTGTCACCCTGTCCCTCTGTCACCCAGCTCTCCGTCACCCAGCTCCTCTGTCACCCAGTCACTCTGTCACCCAGTCACTCTGTCACCCAGCTCTCCGTCACCCAGCTCCTCTGTCACCCAGTCACTCTGTCACCCTGTCCCTCTGTCACCCAGCTCTCCGTCACCCAGCTCTCCGTCACCCAGCTCCTCTGTCACCCAGTCACTCTGTCACCCAGTCCCTCTGTCACCCAGTCCCTCTGTCACCCAGTCCCTCTGTCACCCAGTCCCTCTGTCACCCAGCCACTCTGTCACCCAGTCCCTCTGTCACCCAGTCCCTCTGTCACCCAGTCACTCTGTCACCCAGTCACTCTGTCACCCAGTCACTCTGTCACCCAGCTCTCCGTCACCCAGCTCCTCTGTCACCCAGTCACTCTGTCACCCTGTCCCTCTGTCACCCAGCTCTCCGTCACCCAGCTCTCCGTCACCCAGCTCTCCGTCACCCAGCTCCTCTGTCACCCAGTCACTCTGTCACCCAGTCCCTCTGTCACCCAGTCCCTCTGTCACCCAGTCACTCTGTCACCCAGTCACTCTGTCACCCAGTCACTCTGTCACTCTGTCACCCAGTCCCTCTGTCACCCAGTCCCTCTGTCACCCAGTCACTCTGTCACCCAGCTCCTCTGTCACCCAGTCACTCTGTCACCCAGTCCCTCTGTCACCCAGTCCCTCTGTCACCCAGTCCCTCTGTCACCCAGTCCCTCTGTCACCCAGCTCCTCTGTCACCCAGTCCCTCTGTCACCCAGTCACTCTGTCACCCAGTCCCTCTGTCACCCAGTCCCTCTGTCACCCAGCCCCTCTGTCACCCAGTCACTCTGTCACCCAGCTCCTCTGTCACCCAGTCACTCTGTCACCCAGTCCCTCTGTCACCCAGTCCCTCTGTCACCCAGTCACTCTGTCACCCAGTCCCTCTGTCACCCAGCTCCTCTGTCACCCAGCTCCTCTGTCACCCAGTCCCTCTGTCACCCAGTCCCTCTGTCACCCAGTCCCTCTGTCACCCAGTCACTCTGTCACCCTGTCCCTCTGTCACCCAGCTCTCCGTCACCCAGCTCCTCTGTCACCCAGCTCCTCTGTCACCCAGCTCCTCTGTCACCCAGACACTCTGTCACCCAGCCCTCTGTCACCCACTCCCCTGTCACCCAGCCCCCTGTCACCCAGCCCTCTGTCACCCATCCCCCTGTCACCCAGCCCTCTGTCACCCAGCCCTCTGTCACCCACTCCCCTGTCACCCACTCCCCTGTCACCCACTCCCCTGTCACCCAGCCCTCTGTCACCCAGCCCTCTGTCACCCTGCCCTCTTTCACCCTGTCCCCTGTCACCCTGTCCCCTGTCACCCTGTCACCCAGCCCCCTGTCACCCAGCCCCCTGTCACCCAGCCCCCTGTCACCCAGTCCCCTGTCACCCAGTCCCCTGTCACCCAGTCCCCTGTCACCCAGCCCTCCGTCACCCTGTCCCCTGTCACCCAGCCCTCTGTCACCCACTCCCCTGTCACTCAGCCCTCTGTCACCCTGTCCCCTGTCACCCTGTCCCCTGTCACCTGTCACCCATTCCCCTGTCACCCATTCCCCTGTCACCCATTCCCCTGTCACCCATTCCCCTGTCACCCAGTACCCTGTCCCCTGTCACCCTGTCCCCTGTCACCCAGTCCCCTGTCCCTCTGTCACCCAGTCCTCTGTCACCCAGTCCTCTGTCCCTCTGTCACCCAGCCCTCTGTCACCCAGCCCTCTGTCACCCAGTCCCCTGTCACCCAGTCCCCTGTCACGGGCCCGCTGATTTCATGATACGCCCCTGCCCCCAAAACTGGCAAAAAAAATATGTAAAAAAACGTATTTTTTTTTGGGGGGGGGGGTGTCCCTGAATGGCAGTTTGGAAATGTGGTCACCCTAATAGGAACGCCCATTGCCTGAGTCTGAAACGTAACTACGGGATTAAACAGTGAGTACGGCGCAAAAAAAATAAAATAAAGGCATACTGTAGCTCACGCTAGTATGCTGGATTTCATGGTAGAAACTTGCTTTTTAGGGTGAACCACTGCTTTAAGTGATTTAGTTTACAAAGGCTTGAATTGGAGCAATGTTGTGCTGCATTTTACATTTTTACCACATGGGGGAGCCCTCTCCTAGCAAAACAAAGGCTGATGCTTTTTAAGAAAATAATACCAAAATGAACAGCAAGGGGCATACAGTAT
The DNA here is from genome assembly GCF_905171775.1 of Rana temporaria. Taxonomy (NCBI): domain Eukaryota; kingdom Metazoa; phylum Chordata; class Amphibia; order Anura; family Ranidae; genus Rana; species Rana temporaria. The sequence continues at coordinate 190,424,440 of NC_053494.1, read as the reverse complement.
AAAGCCGACATTCTGACATTCATCAAACATTTACTGCAGGGGAATCTTCCTGGTGCACGTGTTTTACATGACAGGGATGGATTGACCAACAATGATCACATTTACGGCTTTATAAATTTATCCCCGAGTGTGAATCCGGTAACACTGTGTAGTGTGATCAACTTGCTCCTAACTATTGTCATGACGCAGGGAAAACCGTGTAGTATTTTTAGCTATTCTTTCATGATTTATGCAAAATTATGATGCTCCAGTTAACAAAGAAAAAAAAAAGAGCAAAACCTGCTCTGAATATTTTCTACATTTTTGCACAGCTGTCCTTGGTACCATCTGTGTAACCATGCAGTATGGCTGCCTATCATTGCCTGTTGTCCATTGTGCCTGTGGCCAAAATACAAAATAAGAGGGGTGGTGTTGTCGCACGGACAGCAATAAAAAAAATTGCCAAAAGTTATAACCAGGCCTTTTTTTCTCAGAGCATAGGTGCGAGAAATCCCCCCCCCCCCCCCCTTCGAGTCTACCCTTGTCCCCGCCCCCTACCCACCTCCAGGCACCGCCCATTGATTCCCTTCCCTATCCATTTCCCAGTACTGCCCCTTTTAGAGAATACAGAACCAAATCTCATTTTATGGTGCTAAGTAATTTGTATGGAATTTGTTAATGATAAGCTGTAAAATATATCCCCTCCAGCCAGCAACAATAAACCCCCTTTTTAAAAAAAGTTTACCCCAGAGCAACAATAGATCCACCGCAGCATTAGTAGACCCCCCGCCGGGAACACTAGATCTCCAAGCACCCAGCATCAAGAGACACTCCAACAGCCAACAACAATAGACCACTCCCTCAACAGTAAATTCTTCCAGCAGCAACTGAACCCCCTACCCCAGCAACAATAGATCTTCCAGCAGCCAGCATCAATAGATCCTCAAGCAGCCAACAACAATAGACAACTCCCTCAACAGTAGATTCCTCCCAGCAGCATCTGAACCCCCTACCCCAGGGGTCTCAAACTCAAATTACCTGAGGGCCACAAGACAAGTTTTCATATGCCATGGGGGGCCGCATGCAAACTTTCAAACTTCAAAAACAACAGTACTGGTGTCAGCGAACACATTATTACCACCAGCACTGGTGTCAGCGAGCGCATTATTACCACCAGCACTGGAGTCAGCGAGCGCATTATTACCACCAGCACTGGTGTCAGCGAGCGCATTATTACCACCAGCACTGGTGTAAGTCAGGGTTTGACAAATTTGCTTGGAATCTAGGAGCCAGCTAAAAAAGTTAGGAGCCAGAAAACGCACCCCATCCCGCCGAGCTTGCGCGCAGAAACGAACACATACGTGAGCAGCGCCCGCATATGTAAACGGTGTTCAAACCACACATGTGAGATATCGCCGCGATTGGTAGAGTGAGAGCAATAATTCTAGCTCCTCTGTAACTTAAAACATGCAACCTGTAGATTTTTTTAAACGTCGCCTATGAAGATTTTAAAGGGTAAAAAAGTTTGTCGGCATTCCACAAGCGGACACAATTTTGAAGCGTGACATGTTGGGTATGAATTTACTCGGCGTAACATTATCTTTCATAATATAAAAAAAAATGGGGATAACTTTACTGTCGTCTTATTTTTTAATTAAAAAAAGTGTATTTTTTTCCCAAAAAAGTGCGCTTGTAAGACCGCTGCACAAATACGGTGTAACAGAAAGTATTGCAACGATCGCTTTTTTATTCTCTAGGGTGTTAGGATAAAAAATATATATATAATGTTTGGGGTTTCTAATTAGAGGGAAGAATATGGCAGTGAAAATAGTGTAAAATGACATTAGAATTGCTGTTTAACTTGTAATGCTTAACTTGTAATACCAACGGCTCACCACCAGATGGCGCCAGCTCAAAAAAAAAAAAAAAATGTTTTTTTTTTTTTTTTTGCTCCCCTCACTTCCACCCTGCCTGGGGGCCATTTATAACTGGTCCGCGGGCCGCAAATGGCCCGTGGGCCGGTAATTTGAGACCACTGCCCTACCCCATCAACAATAGATCTTCCAGCAGCCAGCATCAATAGACCCTCCAGCAGTCAACAAAAATAGACCACTCCCTCAAAAATAGATTCCTTCCAGCAACAATTGAACCCACCAGCAACAATAGATCCTTTAGCAGCCAGTATTTATAGACCCTCTGGCAGCAGCCAACAACAATAGACCCTCCCTCAACAGTAGAACCCTCCCAGCAACAATTTACCCTCCCCCAAGCAACAATAGGTTTTCCAGCAGCCAAAAAGAACAGACCCCTCAGACTTGTTGGCTAGAGTTGGGCTTTAGGGTTTGAGATGCCTGCATAGGACACAACCTACCGGATCAAGGCTTTGGTGTTTGATCCATGCATTTCTATAGAGAAATAATCATCCCTAATGAATTATGTCAGAAATTTGATGATCCCTTTGGCTGACCAGTTTGTAATGTAATAGAGGTGTCCCCAAACACACCCAGTGCTGGCTCCTTGATGTCAAATACAGAAGTCTCGTGTAAAAGTAGACAAAAGTTCTTCATATCCATCAATCAGATTGCCATGCCAAGCAATTTTAAATCTGGTTAACCGCTTGCCGACCACTGTACAATGATATATGTCGGCAGAATGGCACGACTGCGCAAAGGGACTGTACGTCCCCTTTAAATCGTGGCATCATGGGCGCACGTGTGCTCCGTTAAAGTGTAATCACGGGTCCGCGAACTCTGGGCCAGATTCACAGACATTTGCACTTGTGCTGCGTATCAGTGATACGCTACGCCGCCGTATCTTACCTGGCGGAATTTTGAATCCTCAGCGATTTCGCGCCGTAAGTTACGGCGGCGTAGTGTTTTTCTGGCTGCGTATTTGAAATTGGGCGGGTTGGGGGCGTGATTCATTTAAATGAAGCGCGTCCCACCGGCGAATGAACTGCGCATGCTCCGTTTTGAAATTTCCCGCCGTGCTTTGCGCGAAATGACGTCGCACCGACGTCATTTTTTGAACTTAGACGTAAGTTACGTCCTTTTCCTATTCACGGACGACTTACGCAAAAAAAAACAATTCAAATTTTGACGCGGGAACGACGGCCATACTTAACATGGCAAGTCTATCTATACGCCGCAAAATAGCAGCTTTAACTATACGCCGGGAAAAGCCGACTAGCGACGACATAAGAGAATGCGACGGCCGCGCGTACCTTCGTGGATCGACGGAAAAAGCTAATTAGCAGACCCGACGCGGAAAAAGACGCGAACTTCACCCAGCGGGCGCCGAAGTATTGCACCTACGATCCGAAGGCGTACAAAGCCGTACGCCTGTCAGATCGAAGCCAGAAGCCGTCGTATCTTGGTTTGAGGATTCAAACTAAAGATACGACGCGGCAAATTTGAAAGTACGCCGGCGTATCAGTAGATACACCGGCGTACTCGCTCTGTGAATCTGGCCCTTTATGTCCGCCGGTGTCACGGAGCTGCAGAACAGGGAGATGCCTATGTAAACAAGGCATTCCCCTGTTCTGCCTAGTGACAGGACAGTGATCTACTGCTCCCTGTCATCGGGAGCAGCGATTAATGTCGTGCCACTTGTAGCCCAGCCCCCACACCATTAGAATCACTCCCTAGGACACACTTAACCCCTTCAAAGCCCCCTAGTGTTTAACCCCTTGCCTGCCAGTGTCATTTACACAGTAATCAGTGCATTTTTATAGCACTAATCGCTGTATAAATGACAATGGTCCCAAAATAGTGTCAAAAGTGTCCGATGTGTCCGCCATAATGTCACAGTCATGATAAAAATCGCAGATCGCCGCCATTACTAGTGAAAATAAATAAATCTATCCCCAATTTGTAGACGCTATAACTTTTGCGCAAACCAATCAATATACGCTTATTGTGATTTGTTTTACCAATAATATGAAGAATACATTTCGGCCTAAACTGAGGAAAAAAATATTTTTTTATATATATTTTTGGGGATATTTATTTTAGCAAAAAGTAAAAAAAATATTGCATTTTATTTTCAAAATTGTCGTACTTTTTTGTTTATAGCGCAAAAAATAAAAACCGCAGAGGTGATCAAATACCACCAAAAGAATGCTCTATTTGTGGAAAAAAAAAGGACGTAAATTTTGTTTGGGTGCAACATCGCACGACATCGCACGCGCAATTGTCAGTTAAAGCGACGCATTGCCGAATCGCAAAAAGTGCTCTGGTCAGGAAAGGGTTAAATTCTTCCGGGGGTGAAGTGATTAAAGAGGAAGAAAACCCTTGTTAAAGCGGAGTTCCGGCCACAATTTCACTTTTTAAATATAAATACCCCTGTAATACACAAGCTTAATGTATTCTAGTAAAGTTAGTCTGTAAACTAAGGTCTGTTTTGTTAGGTTGTTACACCATTTAGACACTTTATAAAATAGAAATTGACTGGGGCCATCTTAAGTGTGGGCATCATGAAGCCAGACTGTATGACTTCCTGGATTTCAGCCTTCCAGATCTCGCACATGCTCAGTGCTGCACAAGCAGTGTCAGATCAGGTTTCAGCACCTGTGCTGTCCAAGTCACATGATTCTTTGAGACTGAGGAGTGCACAGACTCCTGGAAAATTACACCCACTACATTCCCAGGAGTCTGTGCTGTTCATTAAGCACCTAGGTGCAGGAAGTGGGAAGATTAACTATTCTGCCTAGCAACAACACTTTGAAGGCATCTAAAAAAAAAAAAAATGTTCGTAAAGGACTAATGACATTTTTTTAAAACTACTGATGTAATGTTATATTTATGGGTGGAACTCCACTTTAAAAAAAAAAAACTGCAAGAAAAGGGCATAATAAAGCTAGTATGCATAGCATACTAGCTTCATTATGTATTACCTCAGATCGAAGCCCCCAAAGCAGTCCTCGTCTCCCCCTACGGCCGTCAACATGTCACCCTGGAGTTACTCCTGGGTATTGTGGCTCCGGTGCTGTGAGTGGCAGGAGCTGCGATAACATCACTCCCGCGCATGCGTGCAGGAGCCGCTGGTAATGGCACAGAGACTGCAGCAACGGCACATAGATGCCATTGCTTCAGTTTGCCCCATTGCACATGTGCCGCTGACATGCAGGGGACAAGGGATATCTCCTACACCGTGTAGGTTTAGGAGATATCCTGGCTAGCTATAGGTAACCCTTTTATAGGTTTACCTGTAGCATAAGGTTGTAAAAAAAGGGTTTACAAGCACTTTAATGACATATTTACAAGGTACACATTTGGGAAGAAGATCTATCAGCCTTCAAGGAAGAAGCTATGTGGAATCTGGCTGCAGTAAAATTAAAGTGAGTGTGTAACCCAAAATTGTTTTTCTATTTTTAAAGTAGGTAAGGACTAAAATCTTTCAGGTTTTTATTGCTGGGACATGCATGTTGTGGAGGTCCTGGATTGGACTTAGGTTATGGTTGTAGAAAGTCAACTGATATCTGATGGAATCTAATCCGATGGATTTTTTCATTGGATATCCGATGAAGCTGACTTTCATCAGTCTTGTCTACACACCATCGGTCAAAAATCCAATTGTGTCCAACGCGGTGACGTAAAACACTACGACGTGCAGAGAAAAATGAAGTTCAATGCTTCCGAGCATGCGTCGACTTGATTCTGAGCATGCATGGATTTTTGAACGATGGACTTCCCAACAGACAATAATTTTTTTTCTATTGTTTTTTTATCCATAGGAAAAATATAAAACGGTTCCATTTTCTTTCACTGATGGAAAAAAAAAACGATGGGGCCCACACACGATCGGTTCGTCCGACAAACCGATCGTGTGTACACGGCTTTACAGTTGCCACGAGAACAAGGGGTAAGGGTAAATCTTGCAATTTCCAGCGGCTCGGTCTTACCATTCGGTCCTCAAGCGTTTGAGCGCATGGCATGATACATTGGAGGTGACTGTCTTGGGAGTCCTAAGATGGTGGCAGTCATTACTTTCGGGGCATGTGGTCTTTCCTGTGGCTTTTCCTACTCTCGGGTGTATTAAGTTGGCCTCGGATGACACAGTTCGGGTGGCACAGATCAGAGTACAAGTACTATCAGGTTAAGATGTTCTCCAGCCAGAAACTCTGCTTTGGTTCTACAGGCTGTGCCCCCCCCCCCCCTCCCCCCAAGGTATGGAATCTTGTTTATCCCCTCAAGTAAGCCGTCCTGGAAGATGAGAGGTCTTTTTGGCTTACCGATAACGGTATTTCCGTGAATTTTCCAGGACACGACCATATTTGTTTCATGTGAAAGGCGGAGCCAATCATCTCTCAACTAAGCTGTCCTGGAAGATTTATTCAAAGTGCGACAGCTCTGAAAGCTGAAAAATGGCCTGGGCAGGAAGGGGGTGAAAGTGCCCTGTATTGAAGTGGTTAATCAACTCCATAGTTCCCTTCTCTGTCTGTATGGTTGTAAATAAGAAATGTCAATTTGCTATATTTGTTAAATATATATATATATATATATATATATATATATATATATATATATATATATATATATATATTCATGCATGCCCATAATCACATAAGGCTAAATACTAATTACAATACATCTCCTAGTACCAATAGGATCCCTTGGGGAAGCCTTTGGCGAAACGCGTAGCGATTACTATTGGTGAAGGTACATTGATTCCTGCGTCTGGCCGTGCGTATGGAAGAATTTTCTCTCATCTATTTCTCTACCACTGTAATCGGAACAAAGTGATTCATTAAGACAGGTCTATGGGGGAACATAATACATACCTGATTGGATGTACTTCTTGATATGTTTTTATTATGAGATTTTAATTTAACTAAGTTGTTAAATAAACTTTGAATACTTTTACAATTTGAGTACTACTTTTTCCTACGTTGTTTTTTGCTCTTTTGTGACAACACCAAATTGGTTTAAAAAAAATGCATAAAAAATGCTAAACACAAATAAAAAACACAAAAAAAAATAGCAAAAAATGCATGTGCAAAAATGCAAAAAGCACAGCAGAAATGGATCAAATGAAAACTGCAGAGGTATGAACCAGGCCACGTTTCAAGAGGCAGGCCCATTGAAAGCAATAGGAGGCTGTCGGCTCTCTGCTAATCGCAGGAACTCTCATGTAATCTCTCATGCGGCAATCACATGTGAGTTATCAGCCCTGGGTGCAATGATAGACATCGGAGCAACTTATAAAGTACTAATGTGTTCTGGTTCTAAATTAAATGTACTACATATAGCATTGGTCTTCTTATGCCGCGTACACACGATCGGTTTGTCTGATGAAAACGGTCTGATGGACCGTTTTCATCAGACTAAACCGATCGTGTGTGGGCCCCATCGGTTATTTATCCATCGGTTCAAAAATTAGGAACTTGTTTTAAAATGATCTGATGGATAAAAAACCTATAGAAAAAAACGATCGTTTGTAGGCACGTCCATCGGTTAAAAATCCACGCATGCTCAGAATCAAGTCGACGCATGCTTGGAAGCATTGAACTTAATATTTTTCAGCACGTCGTTGTGTTTTACGTCACCACGTTCTGACAAGATCGTTTTTTTAACTGATGGTGTGTAGGCACGACTGATCATCAGTCAGCTTCATCGGATAACTGATGGAAAAATCCATCAGACCGTTTTCATCGGATGGACCGATCGTGTGTACAGGGCATTACAAAATAACCTATTTTTCAAGCTGTTACTTTTATGACATATTATGCATATATTTTTTTGGTGTAAATATTGTTTTTTTTATTGTTTTATTTAATTATTAAATATACAGTGGGGATCAAAAGTTTGGGCACCCCAGGTAAAAATTTGTATTAATGTGCATAACGAAGCCAAGGAAAGATGGAAAAATCTCCAAAGGCATCAAATTACAGATTAGACGTTCTTATAATATGTCAAAAAAAGTTAGATTTTATTTCCATCATTTACACTTTCAAAATTACAGAAAACAAAAAAATGGCGTCTGCAAAAGTTTGGGCACCCTTCAGAATTTTTAGCATGCACTGCCCCCTTTGCAAAGCTGAGACCTGCCAGTGTCATGGATTGTTCTCAATCATCGTCTGGGAAGACCAGATGATGTCAATCTCAAAGGTTTTAAATGGCCAGACTCATCTGACCTTGCCCCAACAATCAGCACCATGGGTTCTTCTAAGCAGTTGTCTAGAAAACTGAAACTGAAAATAGTTGACGCTCACAAAGCTGGAGAAGGCTATAAGAAGATAGCAAAGCGTTTTCAGATGTCAATATCCTCTGTTCGGAATGTAATTAAGAAATGGCAGTCGTCAGGAACAGAAAGATCTGGCAGACACTGGAGTTGTGGTACACTATTCCACTATAAAGAGATACTTGTACAAATATGGTCTTCATGGAAGAGTCATCAGAAGAAAACCTCTTCTACGTCCTCACCACAAAAATCAGCGTTTGAACTTTGCAAATGAACAGATAGACAAGCCTGATGCATTTTGGAAACAAGTTCTGTGGACCGATGAGGTTAAAATAGAACTTTTTGGCCAGAATGAGCAAAGGTACGTTTGGAGAAGAAAGGGCACAGAGTTTAATGAAAAGAACCTCTATTCAACTGTTAAGCATGGGGGTGGATCAATCATGCTTTGGGGTTGTATTGCAGCCAGTAGCACAGGGAACATTTCACGAGTAGAAGGAAAAATGGATTCAATAAAATTTTAGCAAATTTTGGATGGTAACTTGATGCCACCTGTGAAAAAGCTGAAGTTTAAGAGAGGATGGCTTCTACAAATGGATAATGATCCTAAACACACCTCTAAACCCACGGGGGATTACATCAAGAGGCGTAAACTGAAGGTTTTGCCATGGCCTTCACAATCTCCTGACCTCAACATAATTGAAAATCTATGGATAGACCTTAAAAGAGCAGTGCGTGACAGACAGCCCAGAAATCTCAAAGAACTGGAAGACTTTTGTAATGAAGAATGGGCAAAGATACCCCAAACAAGAATTGAAAGACTCTTGGCTGGCTACAAAAAGTGTTTACAAACTGTGATAGTTGCCAAAGGAGGCAGTACAAGATATTAACTCTGCAGGGTGCCCAAACTTTTGCAGACGCCATTTTTATTGTTTTCTGTAATTTTGAAAGTGTAAATGATGGAAATAAAATCTAACTTTTTTTGACATATTATAAGAATGTCTAATCTGTAATTTGATGCCTTTTGGAGATTTTTCCATCTTTTCTTGGCTTCGTTATGCACATTAATGCAAATTTTTACCTGGGGTGCCCAAATTTTCGATCTCCACTGTATCCCGTGCTTCTAGTTGTGCATCGAAGAAAAGAAAAAAAAAGAATGATGAAGAAAGCAACTTTTTTTTTTACAAATGTAAAAAAATATGACAAAGTAAAACGAACCTGCCAAAAAGGATAGATGAGATGAGCTATAATTATGGTAAATAAGGAATTGCGAAAAACCTCTCTATGTGTCACAACAACATTAAACATAATTGTCATTGTGATGAAAAATCTGCTCATTTAGGAAATGTGTTATTCTCATTTGTATTCAATTCAATTAAAGAAAATGCACTTTGTCATTATTGGAGATGTTTAATGTGATTTGTAATGAGCACAACAGCTATACACGGCTAATTGTCACTGCCTTCTCTAAAATGGTGTGCAGAATTTATTTCTTGGCCTTTGACTAACACCTAAAGTTTGGCATGATGCATTCGTTTTCCTGGCGAGAAAATTGGCACGGTACTATTGGTCGCATCTATTTCCACTCCCAGGAATTTCCACACCCAAATAGGTAATTCATCATACCAGAGAAAGAAATGCAAACTTATGGTAATACTAAACTCAGATCTTGACCTTAAATCATAAATTAAAAGTAGCCTCCCAACTTTCTGAGATGGGAATGAGGGATATCTATTAGCAAAAGTATGTAGGCATAGGACACGCCCCCCTAATGGAGAATTGTACAAAAAAATTATTGTTTAACCACTTCCATACCAGTCACTTACGCACCTTACCGTCTAAGCCAATTTTTTTTAGCTTTCAGCACTGTCGCACTTTGAATGGCAATTGCATGGTCATGCTACACTGTACCCAAACAAAATTGGCGTCCTTTTTTCCCCACAAATAGAGCTTTCTTTTGGTGGTATTTGATCACCTCGCCATTTTTTTTTGCGCAACAACTAAAAAAAGACTGAAAATTTTGAAAAAAAATTACGTTTTTATTTTTTTCTGTTAATTTTTTTGTAAATAAGTACGTTTTCTTTCAATTACGGGCACTGATATGGCGGCACTGATGGGCACCGATGAGATGGCACTGATGGACATCGATGAGGTAGTACTGATGGGCACAGATGAGGTGGCACTGATTGGCGGCGCTGGTATGCGGCATTGATGGGCACTCATGGGTGGCACTGATGGGCACACATAGGCGGCACTGATGGGCACACATAGGCGGCACTGATGGGCACACATAGGCGGCACTGATGGGCACTCATGGGTTGCACTGGGCACTCATAGGCGGCACAGATGGGCACTCATGGGCGGCACTTATGGTTGGTACTGATGGATACTTATGGGTGGCACAGATGGGCACTGATAGGTGGGCACTGGGCATGGATGGGCACTGTGGGGTGGCACTGATGGACACTGGGGTGGCACAAATGGGCACTGTGGGGTGGCACTGATGGACACTGTGGGGCAGCACTGATTTATCCATGTTGCCAGTCAGTACCCATTTGTGGGCACTGATTGGCACCTTTTTTATTTTTTAATGCTTTTTTTTCCCCACTGACTTTTATTTTTTATTTTTGTTGCCCTTTTTTTTTTTGTCCTTCCCTGATGGTCCAGGGTGGGCTTCCCTGGTGGTCCAGTGTGGCGATCCGAGGGGGGGCTGCGCTGATAAACAATAAGCGCGAACCCCCCCTGTCAGGAGAGCCGCCGATCGGCTCTCCTCTACTCGCGTCTGTCAGACATCAACGGCATGTCGCGTCTGTCAGACATCAACGGCCATCAACGGCTCTTCCTGTTTACATCATGATCAGCCGTGATTGGACATGGCTGATCACGTGGTAAAGAGCCTCCGCCGGAGGCTCTTTACCGAGATCGGAGATGCAGGGTGTCAGACTGACACCTCGCATCACCGATCGCCACGCTGCGCGCTCCCACAGGCGCGCGCGGCATGAAATCCTGCAGGACGTCCATGGATGTCCAGTCAGGATTTCAAAACCACTTCCCGGACGTAAATCCCCTATGGACCGAGCGGGAAGTGGTTAAACCCACTAAGTGCTTATTTTATCACTACTATTCCTTTAGATTGGCTTTTGGAATTTACAACTGCAGCAATTTAGACATTGAATGAAGAGCTTAGCACTGGGAAACATTTTTTTTGATAGATAAATAGTGCATTTGATATACAACTTTATAGCCCAGACCAAAATGAGTGACAAATGAGGAGGAAAGAGGGACAGAAGGACTTTGTTCCAAATCAGGGACAGTCTCTCCAAATCAGGGACAGTTGGGAGGTATGGTTATGTCTGTAGGAATCCTACTCTAATGCCGCATACACATGATTGGAAATTCCGACAAGAAAAGTTTGATGTGAGCTTTTGGTTGGAAATTCTGGCCGTGTTTAGGCTCCGTCTCACATTTTCTGTCAGAATTTCTGACAACAAAAATTTGAGAGCTGGTTCTCAATTTTTCCGACAAGAAAAGTTCTTGTCGGAAATTCCGATCGTCTGTATGCAATTCCTACACACACAAATCTTACGCATGCTCAGAATCAATTCAACACATGCTCGAAATCATTGAACTTAATTTTTCTCGGCTCGTTGTAGTGTTGTACGTCACGGCGTTCTTGACGGTCGGAATTTCCGACAACATTTCTGTGACCGTGTGTATGCAACACAAGTTTGACCCAACATTCTGTCGGAAAAAAAGTCTACGGTTTTGTTGTCAGAATTTCCGATCGTGTGTACGCAGCATTAAAATAAGTGCCCCAATATTAAATTTAGTGCTGTTGCTAGTAAGTAGCCATCATGAGCTCTAAATTTGGTATATTTCATTCTGTTGTTGGGGTTTCCTTCAACCCAAACAGTTATTTTCTTCTGCTTGCCGTCAAGGAGTATATTGATCTTCCAGAAAGGTATTTTGCCCCTTTTCCTACTGGACTGTTGCCAGTAGAGGAGGTTGTGTTGGAGGTTTCTGCCTCCCAGGCCTGCTGCCTTGGGAGGTCAAAGTCAAAAATGGGCCCCAGTCTGGGGATGAATACCTGAAGGGATTGCACTACCTTCCTGAAGGATACATGCAGGAGGAGTGAAGCTTAAGTGAAGCTTAAGCCTTGTTAAAGCACCAGGGGGAGGAATTTAACTGCTGAAAAGTATCCTAAAGAACTGGGAAGAAACTGCCGCGGGTCAATATTGCAGGAAGTCTGGTGGAGTTCATCTAACCATCTTAGACACTATGCAAGTTTTTGAACACAAGTGGGCGTGCTGGAAATCATATGGTAATTTTTTTGGAAATAGGCTTCAATTATCATATCTGGTGACAAGTGACATTTTCTTACGCTGTTTATTTTTGTTAGTTTAGTATTTTATTTTTATTTTTCTTCATTCAAACCTTTTTGGTTTGATCTTGTTTTTTTTTCTTTTGCTTAGTTATATAGGCCCGGATTCACAAAGCACTTACGTGGACGTATCTCGAGATACGCCGCGTAAGTGCAAATATGCGCCGTCGTATCTATGCACCGTGCTCACAAACCGACGTAACTTGCCTACGCCGGCGTATCGTGGGCGCAAATTTACGCTGGACGCAAGTGGCGTTCCCATTGATTTCCTATTTAAATATGGAAATGAGGGAGATACGTCGATTCACGAACGTAGTTGCGCCCGGCGTATAATATACGCGGTTTGCGTAAGTCGTACGTCCGGCGTAAAGTTATTCCCCATATAGGAGACGCAACCCATGCAAAAGTATGGACCAGGGAACACAAGCCGTCGTATCTTATGTCGTTTACTTTGTACGTGAATATGACTAGGCGTAGGTTGCGTTCACGTCGTAGGCAGTGATCCGTCGTATCTTAGGGAGTAGTTCCGACGTGATTCTGAGCATGCGCAGTGGGATGCGTCCACGGGACAGCGCATGCGTCATTCATTATTTGTATCTTTATGGCGCTCGGCCCATCATTTGCATGGGGTCACGCCTCATTTGCATGGCTCACGCCTACTTCCACTTACGACGACTTACGCATAGGAAACCCAGCGCAGATTTGGCAGCACTGGCTTTGTGAATCCAGTGCTTGCCTCTCTGCGCTACGTCGGCGTAGCGTATATGAGATACGCTACGGCGGCATAAATATGATAGGATATATCTATTATTGACTCAACTACCTTTACAAATACTACGAGCCAAACCAAAGTATTATTCCAAATGTGCCTGGTACTAGGCCTGGGTCATTCAGTACCAATTATTAGTCAATATCATAAGCTCTAGCTGAAATTTTTAACCTTTGTTTATGTTCTTGATATCTGTATTGCATTTATTGTTCTTATTCAATGGATCACGTGTGTTACCTGTTACCTTTGTAATGCTCTTTTATTCCTCAATAAAGCAGTTGCATTAAAAAAGAAAAACATTTGCCCGGTTGAGTTTTGATCCATCTACTGTATGGCCAGCTTGACACATCTGATGGAGTGGCTCATATAGATACCACTATGTTTACATGACTGACAAATGGAAAAGTTGACTTTAAATAGTGAATAAAAATGCTGCAGCGATTTTCTATATTTTTACCAATACATAAAAAAATTCTTGCACATTCCATCAGCCATATAATTCCGAGAAACCAGAGAAAGAATTTCATACAGGTGACCTCATTTCATTTGTATTGTAATTTCTTCACCTCTTTTGTGTTAAGTTCTCATATCTAAGCAAAAATAATGTGACAATTGCATAACTTTGCTGTTCAGATTGTTCTGCTGTTTGTTGAAACTGTAGACTAATAAAGGAAACCTGGAAGTGAATTTGGGATCACTGAACAGGAAGTTAGGCGTCTACTGGAAAATATCTCTTCCCACTATTTATATTTAATCATCTTCCGTTCTGGTAAACTCTTAAAATGTATGCAAATTGACCCATAAATAGCATGTTCAGTGGCCCTTTAAACTGAAGTCGCAGCCCAATTTTTTTTTTAGCTGTTTGTGTCCTTACTGGGGATTAAGGGGGTACTATGGAACCCCTTCTGTCAACATCATGATTGGCAGTATCGTTATCCAATAGTATGGGGGTTTTTTAACCTCCCTGGCGGTATGATTATTTCAGAAAAAAGGTGCTGAAAGCGGTACCATTATTTGCATGGAAATTTGGCGTTTTATATTGTAGGCCTGTAATTCTTAGGAATAACTCACTTAAATTTTTTTAATGACGAATTTCCCCACAAATCGCTATCGCACAATTCTGCAAATGATTATAATTTATTATCGCTGTTTTTTAGCTGCTCTAAAACAATTTTTGACATAAAGGGACACTTTTGGACAATCTACAGTTTGCAGGCAGAAAGAACAGTTTTTATTATATAAAAGAACATGTAGGGCACTGGACAGACCACTAGGGACAAGGGGGGTGTGTATTTTTTACATACAGTACTGTAATCTATAAGATTACAGTATACTGTATGTAAGGTGTTTGTTTACCTTTTTGAATTTGGCGCCGTTCTCCGCTCCTGTGCGTCGTAACGTCGCAGGGAACGGAGATCGGCGGCACACAGAGGCACTGTGTGAATCGAGCGAGGTCCCGCTCGCTCATACAGTGGATCCAGGGACAAGGTAAGTAAACACTGCCTGTGGATTCAGCGAGGCGAGCCTGAGTCTGACTCGGGGTTACCGATCGTAGCCAAAAAATCTCACCCCGAGTCAGACTCGGGAATACCGCCAGGGGGGTTAAAGGGCTAGTCTACTTAAAAGTAATATTTAAATACTTAAATACTGGGCACTTTCACCACCTCCCTGCCTAGGCCAATTTTTAGCTTTCAGCAGGGATGGACTGACCATTGGGACTACAGGGAGTTTCCCGGTGGGCCGATGGCTCAGTGGGCCAGCTTCAGTGACAGCGGACTGCCGCCCCCTCCTCTCCTCTGTCTCTCCCTCTCCGCAGTGCTCACCTGGGGGGAACAAAGAAGCAGGGGGAGGACCAGAAGAGCAGGGGGGACGACAGGGGAGCATGGGGGGAGGGGACAGACAGCTGACTCAACAGCTATGGCCTGGGAGTTTCTCACTTGCCTAATCTTGTCCCATAAGGGGGGGGCACCGAACTGATTCTTTTCCCCGGGTGAAATAATGTCTTGCTTCCCCACTGGTACTGCCTAAAAGAGTATCAGTACCAGCCGTTCTACTCTAATAAAGTAGAACGGCTAGTGAAGGGGGAGAGGGGGCTTAGGTGGCCGGGGGGGGGGTGCGTTAGTTGTCCGGCCGCCATGTCAAAATGGGCCAGTCTGGATGAAGTCCAGGGCCAAATTTCTGTCCCAGTCCAACCCTGGCTTTCAGTGCTATTGCACTTTAAATGACAATTGCACAGTCATGGAACATTGTACCCATATGAAATTTGTTTCATTTTTTTTTAGACAGATAGAGCTTTCTTTTGGTGGTTTTTAATCATCACCACTGGGATTATTTTTTTTGCTAAACAAACTAAAGAAAAAATGAAAATTTGATAAAATAAGCTCAAAAATAAATGCCTTTATTAAAAAATGGAGGTAATAATCCAAAAATACAAGCCACAGCAAACAACGGAATACAGGAACTGACGCGTTTCACACTTTCAAAAGTGCTTATTCATATTATTCAGATGCGGCTGTCCAGAATTTTCTCCTCGTCCAATTGCTTATGCTTAGCCTGCACCTGCTGTTCCTACTCTGAGGAGGGCTACATTTCCAGACACCTTTCCTAGAGCGGCATTTCTTTTCCCCGTATATGTGTAGTGCCCAGGTGGGAGGTGGCTAAATAGGTGACTTCTGAAGGAAAATGGTTCTAGATTTTAGTTAGGGGTATTAGAGTAAAGGGGGTTGAATAAAAATGCACGCCACACTTTTCACATATATATTTGTAAAAAATCTAGAATTTATCATTTTCCTTCCACTTCACAAGGTGCCACTTTGTGTTGGTCTATATCACATACAATCTTAATACAAATAAATTTACGTTTTTGGCTGTAACATGACAAAATGTGGAAAATTTCAAGGGGTATGAATACTTTTTCAAGGCACTGTATATTTATAGTTCATGTAGTGACAAGGTCAATCCGAATAAAATTCAGATGTACCAGAATGTCTACAGAAAAAAATGACAAAAACTTTGCCAATAAACAATTTACTAGTAAGAAGATGAATGGTGCTATCTAATCGTCAATCTCCCAGACATATATAATGAACTTGCTGTAATTAGCCATCTATGCTATTTGTCGTTTGGCTTAATGTCAAATGACTCATGAAATTAATTTGTGTGTACTTAGATGCACCCGTACTGTAAGAGCATGTAAAGTTAAAAGTACACTCTATTGAAACATTGGAGATTTGCATTTAAATTCTCTCAGGGGATACAGCTTATCTCTGTAGTGGCTTTTGTTTTCGCCATGGCATAAATGTTATGCATCTATGCAGCAGAACAATCTGAACAACAAAGTTGAAACAACCTTAAAGTGGAGTTCCACCCATTTTTTTATGTTTGTCTGTGCTGCATGCTCTAATCTCATAGTGTTCAGAATGGACAATTTTTATTTAATTTGTTGCTTGTAAATACCTTTATTTTGTAGTCCTTCATTACTTCCTCCTCCTTATTTGCCTAGGCTATTTGCAAGGGTTTCTGGGATAGGCATCATGTTTCCCAGTAGTCCTTGCAAACCTGACTGAAACCTATTACATTGCTTGTGCACTGAGCATGTGCGAGATATGCAAAGCTGAAATCCAGGAAGTCATACAGTCTGGCTTCATGATGCCCACACTTAAGATGGCCACGGTCTATTTCTAGATTATAAACTATTTAAATGCTGTAACAACCTAACAAAACGGACCTTAGTTTACAGACTAACTTTACTAGAATACATTAAGCTTGTGTATTACAGGGGTATTTATATTTAAAAAGTGAAATTGTGGGTGGAACTCCCCTTTAAAGAGTGTTTCCACATTTGCAGCCAAATTGGGATAACACCTATTGTATATTTATTGCATGTCTCCATTCACTTTGCATAACTTAAAAAATATATATATATATTGCTGCTTACCTTTTTTTATACACTCTATTCTGGACTTTCCATCAAGGAAAAATGCTACATAGTTCTTTTTGTTTATGAGGTGGTTATTAAAGTAATTGTAAATGCATTTTTTTTTTTTAATAACAGACAGGTTTATACTTGTTGGAGAAGCAACAGCAAGTAGCTTTTTAAATTTAGCTTATAGCTTTTTATATTGTTATATTGTGAGCATTATACCTATCTATCCAGCAGGTGGCACTGCAGTGTTATAGTGTGCATTCTATGTACCGTCTGTATCTAAACGTGTACTTGTTCCTGTTTCCTGTTCCATGATAATGACATGCTGTTATGCCCCGTACACACGATTGGTTTTCCCTGCGGTAAAAAGTCCACCGGGGAAAACCGAGGGGAAAGCCGAGAACCTACTCGGCAGCTTTTTCCCCCTACACATGGCCGGTTTTCCTGGCAGGAAAACTGCCATGAGAGCTTTGGCCGGGAATCCCGGCCGTGTGTATGCTCCACCACAGTGTTTGCCATAGGAAAATTGCTGGGAAAAAGACCACCGGGAATCCCGGCAGGAAAAAAGAAAACATGTTCTTTCCCGTCTGGAAAACTGCCATGGAGCATAGACACGGCCAGTTTTCCCAGCCAAAAGCTGTCATGGCAGTTTTCACCGGTGGGAAACCTGGTCGTATTTACGTGGGATAATATATGTTCTGATATTCCTCCATAAAAGCAAAGCGCATTACTGTATACAAGAAGCTTTCAGCGCATTATTTCAATACACTGACAACAGGTTATGGGCCCAGCGCACCCAGAGGAACTGAAAAGAATACTCAGTGAGAACAGTGAATCAGAGAATACTGTATACAAGCTGCTATAAGATGGCAAGTGGTTCAGATGTGAAGTTTGCAATAGCAAAGCTGAACAATGCCAATTACTAGCTGCGGAAGTTTAAACTAGAAATGCTTCTGAACAAGGATGACTTGTGGCAAATGCTGAATACAGACAGACCCACAAACGGAGAGATGTAGGAATGGAAAAGAAGAGATAGGCAGGCAAAATCAACCATAAGCTTAGTAGTGGAAGATGACCAGCTTATCCACATACGAACAGAGAAAACAGCCAAAGGTATGTGGACTTCACTACAGAAACTGTGTGAGAGTTTATGTCTAAACAGCAAGCTATTTCTACTAAGAAAGCTATATAAGATGAGAAGACTAGAAGAAGGTCAGAAAATGTGTGACCACGTGAAAGCTATGCTAGAGATCTAAGAGCAGCTACGCGCCATCGGAGAGGACATCAAAGGTAACCATATTGTTGCCCTGCTCCTCTGCAGCCTCCCAGAGACATACAGTATCTCACAAAAGTGAGTACACCCCTCACATTTTCTGCGGACTTAGATGTAAAAGGGGAACTCTGTGGACTCTGATGTAAATGGGGACTATTAACTTCAAATGATTAGAAATGTTATTTAATAGCAAAATATATGTATGGTTTATGCTATAAATAAAAAAAATTGCTGTGCGCCACTAAAGTGTTTGGGTTTGACTTGACGAAAAGGTGGCGACCCTACCTATAACTCTGGGTCTGCCACCTGGAACATTAGACAAAACAATAGGTGAAAACAAGTGGATAGCTAAAAAAAACTGTAATTGTAAGTAAAAGCAAAAATTGTTTCTTAACTAATGAATGGAAGATGATTTTTGGATCAGCATGCAGAGCTGTTGTTGTGTTTCTTAGTGAAAGGGGTAAAGGATCGGCTTTAAGGTGTATGATAACATGAAAGCCTGTATCCTGCAAAAACCTGGACTAAATAAGTTGTATAAAAACTCCATTAAGATATATGTTACCGATCATAGAGCATTCTCCAGTAACATTCCAGGAATTTCCATCCTCATGTTAACTAATGTTTGCAGCATCTGTTTCCTGGTATCATTTTTGCCTAATCTCTGTTTGTGGTTTATTCGGTTGCTGTGTCCCACGTATCTAGGTCTTTTCTGCTCAAGGGTCATTCCTATGCTGTCTTCTGATTGACATTTCCTTCAAGATGTCAAGCACAGAGTTACAGTATACTGCACTGGTTGCAGAGTCATCGTTCTGCAGGATCGTTATGTCTGAGCTGCATGTAATATAAAACGAAATAAAGGGAAACCCAGTTATGCAGCACAAACAAAAAGCTGTAAACTATGGGCCGGATTCAGGTAGGGGCCCGCATTGTTACGGCGGCGCAGCGTATCGTATTTACGCTACGCCGCCGTAAGTCAGAGAGGCAAGTGCTGTATCCACAAAGCACTTGCCTCCTAAGTTATGTAGGCGTATCGGAAATGGGGCCGGCGTAAGCGCGCGTAATTCAAATGAGGATGAGGGGGCGTTTTATGTTAATTTTTGGTGACCCGACGTGATTGACGTTTTTTGACGAATTTCCCAGTGTGCATTGCTCCAAAGTACGCCACAAGAATGTCATTGGTTTCGACGTGAACGTAAATTACGTCCAGCCCCATTCACGGACGAGTTACGCAAACGACGTAACATTTTCAAATTTCGACTTAACATTGGCTAGGCCACCTGGGGGGCAGCTTTATCTTTACGCCGGCGTACCTCTTACGGAAACGGCATATCTTTACTGCGACGGGCAAGCGTACGTTCGTGAATCGGCGTATCTATTCATTTGCATATTCTACGCCAAACTCAACGGAAGCGCCACCTAACGGCCAGTGGAAATATTGCACCCTAAGATACGACGGCGCAGGCCGGCGTATCTTAGATAGGTTTAAGTGTATCTCAGTTTGAGCATACACTTAAACATACGATGGCTTAGATCTACTGATACGCCGGCGTAACTCTTTGTGAATATAGCCATTTATGCCTAAATACAGTGCCTACCATGTAATCCATATGTAGCGTTCACCCTCTTAGGGGCTGTTGATTTGCCCAAGGTTCTTTCCCAAGCTAGAGTAGTCTCAGTCACTCTTCTTGCTCAGTAAATAGTCTTGCGGTATCCGATGCTTTATTATAAACAAGTTGACATGTTAGATTTTGAACCCATAAACCACCACTGAATGAGCACCAACATAGCTGCCCAGTACTACATTTGGAAGTTGGGAAGAGGGGACAGGTTTTCTTCCAGCTTCTCCACCCACAGGCCCAGGACATTCGGAGCATTCCTGATCAGAATAGCCAGGAAAAACAGGCTAGGGGAGAGTGGGCAATCCTGGCGTGCACCTCAATAAAAGCAAAAAGAGTCAGAGACCCGTGCCCTGGGAGCCATGTGGAGCAATTGAAGTCACTGTAGAAATTTGGGACCAAAGCCAAAACAGCGAAGAACCTCCAAGAGATAAATCCACTGTACTGAATCGAACACCATTTCGGCCTCGAGCGAGGTGATGACTCTAAACCCGGGTTACCATGGGGGATTCCTTTCAATATCAGTCAGACATGTCTGTGAACTCTTCAGAGCAGATCCCCAGATAAATCTCTTGTTCAGCTCCAGCAAAGTTCAGTAGAATAGGCCCCCCATCTAACCAAGCTGGGACCTCAATCAGCAAAGCAGAAATGCAGCTGGGCTGCCCAGAAGGGCAGCAGCCCTTCAAGCTGGGATCTCCTCCTCCTAGACAAGAACCCCTCTGCTCTAGGCCTCAAACTATTTATGCACTCTCCCATTCACCATCTGGGAACCCTTAACCAAGGATTGGCTGACACAAAATAAATATTCTGCTGCTGATTTGCTTCATCCAGACCAATACTTTCCAGAACTATCCATAAGACCCCTTTCACACTGGGGTGTTATTCCAGCACTTTTGGGTTAAAAATAGCGCCTGAAAAACGTTTCCCCTGCAGGCTTTCACACTGAGGCGATGCGCTGGCAGGGCATTAAAAAAACTCCTGCAAGCAGCATCTTTGGAGCCGTGAGGGAGCTGTGTATACACTGCTCCTCCACCGCTCCTGCCCATTAAAATGAATGGGCAGAGTGGCCGAACCGCTGGCAAAGCAACGCTTTGTGGGAGTTTGACGGTGGGTTTAACCCTTTTTCAGCCACCAGCAGGGGTTAAAAAACGCAAAAACGGCGGTAAAGTGCGGGCAAAAAATTGTGGCGCTTTACTGCGCTTTATTGCCGCCGCCTCGATGTGAAAGCGGCCTAAGGCAGGGAGAAGCAGTCAAACCCACAGCCAGTGAAACCAGAGCAATCACTGATTACAGAGGAGATAAAGAACTAAATTTATCCAACCTAGCTAGCACAGGAAAATATTTACTCGTTTTAAACAATGCCTAGGCAAATGATGCCATACATCCCAGGAGTTATCAGGAGGGGAGGAGGGGTTTTCTCAGCTAAGCACACCCTCCTGTCTGCATGCCTGAGCTAAGGGCAGATAGACGTCTGGAAGTAAATGTTACATAAATCTACTAAAGATGGCCACAGCCAAAAATGCTAGGGGAGTGTTTTTCTATGTGATTTCTCCACCCTCCCTGAACCTGCTCCTTGATGGGAACCCATGGAAACTGATAAGTATGTATGCATTGAAATTAGATCATTTGGCTTCACCTCTGCTACACATTTGTACCTAATCAGCCTGGGTGCTCCATCTATATGCATTTATTAAGTGGAACGTTGCTGGAACTTGTGTACACATAATCAAGGACCTTGAATATTATATGAGATCATTTGGGCAGATCAACCCTTTCTATGTTTTTGGGATGTCCTTGGTGCTGTGGTCTTCTTGCATGGACATACAGTGCCTTGCAAAAGTATTCACCCCCCTTGGCTTTTTAACTATTTTGTTACATTACAGCCTTTAGTTCAATGTTTTTTAATCTGAATTATATGTGATGGATCGGAACACAATAGTCTAATTTGGTGAAGTAAAATTAGAAATATATACTGTACATGAAACTATTTTTCAGAAATAAAAAACTGATGATTGGCATGTGCGTATATATTCACCCCTATTGTTATGAAGCCCATAAAAAGCTCTGGTGCAACCAATTACCTTCAGAAGTCACATAATTAGTGAAATGAAGTCCACCTGTGTGCAATCTAAGTGTCACATGATCTGTCATTACATAGACACACCTTTTTGAAAGGCCCCAGAGGCTGCAACACCTAAGCAAGTGGCACCACTAACCAAACACTGCCATGAAGACCAAGAAACTCTCCAAACAAGTAAGGGACAATGTTGCTGAGAAGTACAAGTCAGGGTTAGGTTATAAAAAAATATCCAAATCTTTGATCCCTAGGAGCGCCATCAAATCTATCATAACCAAATGGAAAGAACATGGCACAACAGCAAATCTGCCAAGAGACGGCTGCACACCAAAACTCACGGACCGGGCAAGGAGGGCATTAATCAGAGAGGCAGCAGAGAGACCTAAGGTAACCCTGGAGGAGCTGCAGAGTTCCACAGCAGAGACTGGAGTATCTGTACATAGGACTACAATAAGCTGTACGCTTCATAGAGTTGGGCTTTATGGCAGAGCGGCCAGAAGAAAGCCATTACTTTCAGCAAAAAAACAAAATGGCACGTTTTGAGTTTGCAAAAAGGCATGTGGGAGACTCCCAAAATGTATGGAGGAAGGTGCTCTGGTCTGATGAGACTAAAATTTTTCTTTTTGGCCATCAAAGAAAATGCTATGTCAACACATCCCTGAAAGAACACCATTTTTCAGCAGTCGGGACTGGGAAACTGGTCAGAGTTGAGGGAAAGATGGATGGTGCTAAATACAGGGATATTCTTGAGGAAAACCTGTACCACTCTGTGTGTGATTTGAGGCTAGGATGGAGGTTCACTTTCCAGTAGGACAATGACCCCAAACACACTGTTAAAGCAACACTTGAGTGGTTTAAGGGGAAACATGTAAATGTGTTGGAATGGCCTAGTCAAATCCCAGACCTAAATCCAATAGGAAATCTGTAGTCAGACTTAAAGATTGCTGTTCACAAGCGCAAACCATACAACTTGAAGGAGCTGGAGCAGTTTTGCAAGGAGGAATGGGCAAAAATCCCAGTGGTAAGATGTGGAAAGCTCATAGAGAATTATTCAAAGCGACTTGGAGCTGTGATAGACGCAAAAGACATTAGGGGGGTGAATAGTTATGCACATTTAGCCAGATTCAGAGAGGTTTACGCCGGCGTATCAGTAGATACGCCGTCGTAACTCTGAATCTGCGCCATCGTACATTTAAGTGTATTCTCAAATTGAGATACACTTAAATGTAGCCAAGATACGACTGCCTGCGCTGTCGTATCTTAGCTGTCTAGTTCAGCCGGCCGCTAGGGGCGTGAACAGGGCCGGCGCTAGCAATAGGCAGATCAGGCGGCTGCCTAGAGCGCCAGATTAGGGGGAGCGCCAAAATCCGGATCCCCAGCCACTCGGGAATCAGATTATTAAAATCCCACCAGGACCGCCTGTGAATACAGACGGACCGCTCTATCCCCAGCCTGCAGTAGCGGCGCGGCAGTGAGAACATGATCTGAGGTCTGAGGGAAGAGAGCCGGGATGAGAAGCAGCCGGCCGGAAGTGCCGCATGATCGGTGGAGGGGGAGGATGAGATGGGAGCCCTGTGGCTGCATGTAGTGTAACTACGGCGGGCTTGCCGTGATATCCGCTCCCCCCTCCTCCTGGGCGCTCGGGGATCTGGTTTGAAAGGACAGGCAGGGGCAGCGCCACTCTCCTGGAGCCGGAGTAAAGTAATCACCGCGGCTGGCTCAGGTATAGTGGAAGCACAGGCAGCGCTCCGTGCTGTAGCCTGCGCCCAGTCAAAAAAAAAGCAAACACTGACTCTGCTTAGTTAATAGTGCATTGCACTGTGTACACAGGAACTGTTATGTGGGGGGCGGCTTAGGCAGACGTGCAGGGGGGTACTGATATGTGTGGGGGGGGGGCAGACATGCAGGGGGGGTACTGATGTGTGTGGGGGGGGCAGACATGCAGGGGGGGTACTGATGTGTGTGGGGGGGGCAGACATGCATGGGGGGTACTGATGTGTGTGGGGGGGCAGACATGCAGGGGGGGTACTGATGTGTGTGGGGGGGGGCAGACATGCAGGGGGTACTGATGTGTGTGGGGGGGCAGACATGCAAGGGGGGTACTGATATGTGTGGGGGGGCAGACATGCAGGGGGGGTACTGATATGTGTGGGGGGGGGACAGATGTGCAGGGGGGTACTGATATGTGTGTGTGGGGCACAGGGACGGACGTGCAGGGGGGTACTGATATGTGTGGGGGGGCAGACATGCAGGGGGGGTACTGATATGTGTTTGGGGGGGCAGACGTGCAGGGGGGTACTGAATGTGTGTGTGGGGCACAGGGACGGACGTGCAGGGGGGTACTGATATGTGTGTGTGGGGCACAGAGACGGACGTGCAGGGGGGTACTGATATGTGTTTGGGGGGGCAGACGTGCAGGGGGGTGCTGAATGTGTGTGTGGGGGGGGGGGGTGTGCAGGGGGGTACTGATATGTGTTTGGGGGGGGGGCAGACGTGCAGGGGGGGTACTGATATGTGTGTGGGGGGGGGACAGATGTGCAGGGAGGTACTGATATGTGTGTGTGGGGGCAGACATGCAGGGGGGTACTGAATGTGTGTGGGGGGGGGGGTGTGCAGGGGGGTACTGATATGTGTTTGGGGGGGCAGATGTTCAGGGGGTACTGATATGTGTGTGTGTGGGGGGGCAGGTGTGCAGGGGGGTACTGAATGTGTGTGTGGGGGGGGGGGCGTGCAGGGGGTTACTGATATGTGTTTGGGGGGGCAGACGTGCAGGGGGTACTGAATGTGTGTGGGGGGGACAGAAGGACAGATGTGTGTGTGCGGGGGGGCCGATGTGCAGGGGGGTACAGAGGGGAACAGATGTGTGTGTGTGTGTGTGTAGGAGGGACAGGCGTGCAGGGGGTACAAAGGGGAAACAGATATGTGTGCAGGGGGGAACAGGTGTGTGTGTGTGTGGGGGGGGGGACAGATGTGCAGGGAGGTACTGATATGTGTGTGTGGGGGCAGACATGCAGGGGGGTACTGAATGTGTGTGTGTGTGGGGGGGGGGGGACAGATGTGCAGGGAATACAGAGAGGGAACAGATATGGGGGGGGGGGGAAAGATGTGCAAGGGGGTTACAGAGGGGTAGCAGATGTGTGTGGGGGGCAGATGTACAGGGGGAGGGGTGTGTGCAGAGGGGAACAGGCATGCAGAGTGATACAGTGATGGGGTGAGAAGGTCCAGAGGCACAGGTGCAAACCTGTGGACCACTGCTGAAGAAATAGGTGCCGCAAATTTTTTAGTGAGGGGCGGAGTCAATGTGTGTGTGTGTGTGTGTGTGTGAGAGGGGGGGGGCGGCAAAATTAGGTTTCGCCTAGGGTGTCAAAAATCCTTGCACCAGCCCTGGGCGTGAACGCTGATTTACGCCTAGAATGCGTAAATCAGCGAGATACGCCTATTCACAAATGTACGCTTGCCCATCGCACTAAAGATACGCCGTTTATGTAAGGCGTTTTCAGGCGTAAAGTTATTCCACCAAAAAGCTGGCCTAGCCAATGTTAAGTATGGACGTCGTTCCCGCGTCGAATTTTGAAAATTTTACGTCGTCTGCGTAAGTCGTCCGTGAATGGGGCTGGACGTAATTTACGTTCACGTCGAAACCAATATGTCCTTGCGGCGTACTTTGGAGCAATGCACACTGGGATATGTCCACGGATGGCGCATGCGCCGTTCGTTAAAAACGTCAGTCACGTCGGGTGACGATTCATTAACATAAAACACGCCCCCCTGTTCCTCATTTGAATTAGGCGCGCTTAGGCCGGCACATTTACGATACGCTGCCGTAACTTAGGACGCAAGTGCTTTGTGAATACAGCACTTGCCTCTCTAACTTACGGCGGCGTAGCGTATATGCGATATGCTACGCCTGTCTAACGTTAGGCTCTCCGACGTGAATCTAGCTAATTGACTTTTTCTGTTATTTTATCCTATTTGTTGTTTGCTTCACAATAAATAAAAAAACATCTTCAAAGTTGTGGGCGTGTTCTGTAAATTTAATGATGCAAATCCTCAAACAATCCATGTTAATTCCAAGTTGTGAGGCAACAAAACACGGAAAATGCCAGGGGGGGGTGTGAATACTTTTGCAAGGCACTGTACGTGGTATTTTGTTAACGTGGAGGTAATGGTGGCTGGCAGTAAAATCGTTTTGCACTGACACGTTTCACAGGTCTTCAGAGGTTTCTATGGCTTATTAATTTTTGATTGTAATTCAGGTTTATAGGGCAGGGTATGAGCCATGGGTGCTATGTATGACATTTTTTTTTAAATTATGCTTGGAGATTGTAAAATAAAGGTTTTAAAAAACAAGAGCAAACACACTTTCTTATTATTCTTAAATTTCTCTTTAGACACTAGAGACTCTTCATTTTTGATCATGAAAAGATAATAAATACATGTTGTGGTACATATGCTCAGGGCTGGACTGGGACAAAAATTTGGCCCTGGACTTTATCCAGACTGGCCCACTTTGACAGGTCTCTCCCACAGCGGCCGGACAACTCCCGCTCCCCCCCCCCCCGGCCACCCAACCCTTCTCTCCCCCTTCACTAGCCACTAGCCGTTTTACTTCATTAGAGTAAAACGGCTGGTACTGGTACTCTTATAGGCAGTACCAGTGGGGAAGCTAGACATTATTTCACCCGGGGCAAAGAATCAGTTTGGTGCCCCCCCTTATGGGACAAGATTAGGCAGAAGTGAGAAACTCCCAGGCCATAGCTGTTGAGTCAGCTGTCTGTCCCCTCCCCCATGCTCCTCTGTCATCCCCCCTGCTCCTCTGGTCCTCCCCCTGCTTCTTTGTTCCCCCCCAGTTGAGCACTATGGGCAGGGAGATGAGGTGAGCGCTGAGGGAAGGGAGAGACAGAGGAGCGGAGGGGGGTGGCGGTCCGCTGTCACTGAAGCCGGCCCACTGAGCCATTGGCCCACCGGGAAACTCCCTGTAGTCCCAATGGCCAGTCCATCCCTGCATATGCTATGATTGTAAAATCTATTGCTGATGTCCTTCAAAGTTTTAAAAACGATTTGCTGGTGTATTGGTAATTATATAAATAAGATGTGGACACCCCCAATCAGTATGAGCTTCTTTATTGGGAACAGATCACTAGTCCCTAGGGGCTTTTCAGAATCTAGACTGTTGCCACTGTTTTTGCCTCCCAGCTTTGATGGTAATGGCCACTTAAAATCACTAAAAGAATGTTGATGCGTCTCTGGTCTATCAGTAAAACATTTACAAAGCTCAGAAATGTCCCCAAGCTTCACAAAAAAAAAAAAAAAACGTTACAAAAGCCCAACTCCAGCCTAATTTTCTTTTCAATATAATGACTCAGAACTTCTGTCAAAAATCCTCATTAGGGTGTTTTCTCTTATTCAGAGACACCAGTACGTGAAAGGGTGCAGGTGTCATCCGGACAGGAAAACACAAAGCGTAAAATCCTGGCAGATGCTCTAACCTTTCCCAGGGTAGCCACCCTGGTCTAACCAGGAGAGACTCTTTAAATTTAGTACTGCTAGGCTGTAATCAGCCTAAGCTGAATTGATAGCTCTGTATTCACTTGGTCTTGCCTAAGCCCAATATTATTGTTTGCTTCTGCCTGTTGCTGAGGGAGTTTCCCTGGTATTAGAGCAAAAGGTTTCGGCAATGCTGGGTTATGATTGTTTATGTCTCATTGGCCAATAACTGACAAGCAGAGAGTCGCTGATTGCCGCCATTACTAGTAAAAAAAAAAAAAAATGGCCCCGGATTTTATTTTAAAAATCTGGTCACCTTACTGTGTGTGTGATAGCACTGGACCAATGTAAGTAAAAGTTGGTTTTGATGGATCTACCAGAAAGTGATTTTTCCATCAAAGCAGATCTGTCTTTGAAATATAATATAGGTGGATCCTGTTTCAGTGCTAGGCTGCTCCCTCTCTGACTGCAGCAAAGAAAGAGTTTGCCAGACGGTAAGGTCTTGGATGTGTTGGAGGAGCACCTGGCAAACTTCAAACTTCATCTCACTTGAAAAGACTTTTTGAAACATTTAGGGCCAGATTCTCAGTGGAGATACGACGGCGTATCTCCAGATACGCCTTCGTATCTCTGAGTCCGGCCGGTCGTATCTATGCGCCTGATTCTTAGAATGAGTTACTCATAGATATCTATTAGATCTGACAGGCGTAAGTCTCTTACGCCATCGGATCGTAACTGCATATTTATGCTGGCCGCTAGGGGTGTGTACGCTGATTTACGCGTCGAAATATGTAAATCAGCTATATACGCGAATTCACGAACGTACGCCCGGCCGACAGTACAGTTACGCCGTTTACGTTAGGCTTTTTCCGGCGTATAGTTACCCCTGCTATATGGTGGCGTAAGTGCGGCCTACCAATGTTAAGTATGGCCGTCGTTCCCGCGTCGAAATTTGAAAAAGTTACGTCGTTTGCGTAAGTCGTCCGTGAATGGGGCTGGACGTCATTTACGTTCACGTCGAAACCAATGACGTCCTTGCGGCGTACTTTGGAGCAATGGACACTGGGAAATTCCACGGACGGCGCATGCGCCGTTCAGGAAAAATGTAAATCACGTCGGGTCAAGCTTGATTTACATAACGCACGCCCACCTCTTCACAATTTGAATTAGGCAGGCTTACGCGGCCTATTTACGCTACGCCGCCGCAACTTTTTTTTGAGAATACGGCACTTGCCTGTAAAAGTTGCAGAGGCGTAACGTAAATAGGATATGTTACGCCCGCACAAAGTTACGCCATTCTACGTGAATCTAGCCCTAATGGTTAAGTGCATCAAATACAGCCTTTTAAAAAAAAAATTCCAGCGGTATGAACTTTTGTACCAGTCGTTTCTCAGAAATAACTAAAAGCTAAGAATGGAAGATTGTGGAAGGACCTGGTGTTCCCATGACTCATGAATGGGCTGATACCTCATTGCACATCCTTCTCAGGGAAAAAGCATTTCATGTATGGTTAGCCTTAGTTCCTGCAAAGCTAGTACTAGCTGGTTGTTCAAAACCCACAGGGCAGCATGTTGTCACATAGGGCATAGGCTCTATTTCCTTTTCCAGGCATTGCATCACTTGAAGAAGGTTGTATGCAATATTCTTTCAAATTATGAAATCAGAAATGAAAAGCAGACACACAAGCAGTAAATTTACACATTTAAAGGAAAACAAGTAGGCTGCCAATTGCTAAACACTCCTTTTAAAAAAAATGCAATTTTCTGGCTGTGAGGATAAAAGGAAACTTCTGGACAGCCGCACTCCAAAAAATACTTTGAGCTAGATTCAC
This sequence comes from Rana temporaria, assembly GCF_905171775.1. NCBI lineage: Eukaryota > Metazoa > Chordata > Amphibia > Anura > Ranidae > Rana > Rana temporaria. Next base: position 190,394,924 of record NC_053494.1, on the reverse strand, counting down.
GAAGACTTTACGTCGGCGTATCTATTGATACGCCGCGTAAGTTGAAAGATGCGCCGTCGTATCTATGCTTGCTATTCAGGGAGCTAGATACGCCTGAATTTCTGCTTCCTCCGACCGACGTAAGTGTTAGTACGCCATCGTATCTAGGGTGCATATTTACGCTGGCCGCTAGGGGCACTTCCGTAGATTTCCGCGTAGAATATGTAAATGACCTAGATACGCCGATTGCGCCCGCTACGCCGTTTACGTAAGGCTTAGGTCCAGCGTAAAGTTATCCCTGCTATATGAGGCGTAGGCAATGTTAAGGTATGGACGTCGGAACAGCCGTCAAATTTTACGTAGTTTACGTAAGTGTTACGTGAATGGGGCTGTGCGTAGGTTACGTTCACGTCGAAAGCATTGAGTCAACGTTTCTTAGGGAGTATATGCGACGTGATTCTGAGCATTCGCGCGCATGCGCCGTACGAACGGCCATTCATTTACATGGGGTCATGGCTAATTTAAATGAAGCATGCCCCCTACCTGCCTATTTTGAATTAGGCAGGCTTACGCCGGCCTATTTACACTATGCCGGCGCAACGTACGGCGCCAGATATTTGAGAATACAGCTCTGGGCACCCTATTTTACGTCGGCGTAGAGCATATGAGATGCGCTACGCCGGCCGAAAGAAGCGCCGAGCTACATGAATCTAGCTCTTTGCCTATAATTGTAAAATAGGATCAAAAAATACATGCCACAGCAAAATGGGCAGAAAGTGACACGTTTCGCACTCAGTGCTTAATCATAGCTTTGATTAAGCACTGATTGATAGTGCGAAACGTGTCAGTTTTTGGAGTGCGGCTGTCCAGAAGTTTCCTTTTATCCTCATTATTATATGCATTGCCAGCACCCGTGGCTTCTGATTTGGAGAAGAGGTTCATTACAAACTGATCTACCTGGAGCGGTGACTCCCTTTCCCTATCAGTTTTCTGGCTGTCATGTAGTTCCAAACACTTCAGTGATTTCTGGTCCCCCGGCTTTTAGAAGAAGGTAAGCAATGTGCGCAAAAAAAAAAAGAAGAGCAACAATCTGGAAAAAAATAAATATATGATTTTTTACTTTCTGCTATTGAACGTATAATTTTTTTTAAAAATCGAATGTCTTCATGAATTTAAACCAATACGTATTCTGTTACATATTTTGGTTAAAAAAAAATCCCAATGAGTGTATATTAATTGGTTTGCACAAAAGTTATAGCGTCTACAAACTATGGGATATTTTTATCTATTTCTGTTTATTTATTTACTTGTTTATTTTACTAGTAATGGTGGCTATCAGAGACTTATAGCGGTACTGCGATATTGCGGCAGACATTCTGACATTAACTGACACCTTTGAGGCCGGGTACTCACGACCAAACATGTACGATGAAAGCGGTCCGTCGGACCGTTTTCACCGTACATGCCTGCCAGAGGGCTTCTGTACGATGGTTGTACACACCATCGTACAGAAGTCCGCGCGTAAACAATACGCGGGGCGTGTCCGCGTCGTCGCCGCGACGATGACCCGGTGATGACGCGGAGACGTGGGCGGGCCTGCCATTTAAAGGCTTCCACGCATGCGTCGAAGTCATTCGATGCATGCGAGGGACGGCGGGCGCCTGGACATGTACGGTAGGTCTGTACTGACGACCGTACATGTCCGAGCGGGCAGGATTCCAGCGGACGGTTTTAAAACACGTCCACGAATATTTGCCCGCTGGGAAAAGGCCCGGCGGGCAAATGTTTGCTGGAATTCGGCCGGCTCGCGCCTACACACAACCAAACATGTATGCTGAAACTGGTCCGCGGACCAGTTTCAGCATACATGTTTGGTCGTGTGTACGGGGCCTGACACTTTTTGGGAACCAGTGACACTAAATCAGTTATCAGTGCTAAAAATATTCACTATCACTGTACTAATGACACTGGCTGGGAAAGGATTAACATCAGGGGCGATCAAAGGGTTAATGGTGTGCCTAACCTGTGTTTATGAGAATTGTGTGAGGTGCTTTTACTAGGGGAAGAGATAGAATGTATTCGCTGCTTTGTAGGGACACCAGCTCCATCCCTTACCTCCTGTAAGAACTGCGATCTGCCATGTTTACATAGGCAGATCGCAGTTCTGTGTCTCTGCCTGAAGAACAACGGGTGTCGGCGAACATCAAGTACCCGGCATCCGCTGATTGGCTTCCGATATTTGTAGGTAGGTAAATATCAGTATAAAACTAGCATCAAACAGCAGCTGGACACAAAATCAAAATCAGGAAAAATAAAGTGCAGCGCTTGTGCCATAAGTGCTGAAATCTAAGTGCAGAAATCGTGTCAGAGTGGCGTATGTCAAATGAGCATATAATAATTACTATATAAACCTTGTGCCAACTGATATATTTGCATATATCAATCAGTATATAAACAAAACCAAATATCATATAAAAAAGTACTATGATAAAGTGCAATAATACAAAAAAAAAAGATATGTTTAAAAAATCTGTAAAAAATACTTGAACAATCTTCATATAAATGATGTGACTTGATACAAGTGCTTGACCTTGTGAGACCCGTCACCTCTAGTAAGATGGAAGGCTTACCGGATCACCAGCGACCCCCTTGCTCAAGGAGGTCAAAAAGTGCAAATGGGATCACAGATCCCCACTATAGAACTCCAGATCTCCTGGGCTTCCCAGATCTCCCGGGTGTCTCTTATCAGGAACCTCTGGGTCTCAGATGGTCAATCACAGCAAATATCCCAAGTGTTCAGAAAAAGTGCAAATCATGCAAAAAAAAAATAATACTCCAAATAGTGTAATAATGTCTCTTCAAAGGGTTCAATAGAGTAAACAAGTTAGTGTTGTTTATGGGCTCCAATAGGTCTCTAATTAGCATAAAATAAGATAAAAAAAAGATTGCTTTCAAGAAAAAAGCAACTGCGCATGCGCAGAGAATGTGAGCGTGACGTCCTGATGATCGTTTCGTCAAAAAGGTGACGTCATCAGGGGTACTAATCACAGCGGAACCGAGCTTCCGGTGGTGCACATGTGGGATCACATATATAAATATTGTATGTGGTCTGGCGCACAGCTACCGCCCTGAAGCAGGGAAACGGCAACCGGTTAAGCTGCTGTGTCGTTTTTGTTGAGATCTGCCCTCTGCACAGGCTATGTATTAAAGGTGACCAAAATTAAATCCAAGGACACTCTTCTGGTAAGGGGATCATATGGTAATTAAAAATTGCATATGAAACCAGAACAATTTCAATTAACGTTAGAATGGTAAGTCAGGTTTTGAAACTCAGTAGATCTAGTAAAGCTTGTCCAGCAATTCCATTTATCACGAAACTTAGTGGGGGAATCCAATGATTGAAAATCAGGTCCTCTATTTCCGCAGTCCGCTCAATTCTTCGGAGCCATTCCAAAATGCTAGGAGGGGAAGTGTCTCTCCAGTGTGTTGGGATACAGAGCTTGGCTGCATTAATCAGTTGCAATACTATTGTATTTTTGTATATGTGGTGGGGTAGTGAGGTATGGTGTAGCAGGAATTGGGCAGCGGAGAAATCTAGAGAATAAGAAGTAATGAGAGGGATAACGCAGAGAACATCCTTCCAAAAGGGTTGTATAATATAGAGTTCCTAAAGAGGATTTGCAACGCCAGCATGTAGGGGAAGTGGTAGGGCTGAATTTATGAATGACATAGGGTGTCCTATACCACATGGAGAAAAGTTTATAATTATTTTCTTGAGTAAGGACATTCATAGAACCTTTATGAATATTGGTGAATATTGGTGAAAATATGACGCCAAAGGGGGTTTTGGGCCTATTCCAAATCAGTGGAGGGTTAGGCCCCGTACACACGACAGAGTTTCTCGGCAGAATTCAGCGAGAAACTCGGTCAGAGCCGGATTCTGCCGAGAAACTCTGTTGTGTGTACACTTTCGGCCCGATGGAGCCGCCGAGGAACTCGTCGAGAAAATAGAGAACATGTTCTCTATTTTCTCGTTGTTCTATGGGAGAACTCGGCCCGCCGAGCTCCTCGGCGGCTTCAGGGCTGACCTCGCCGAGGAACTCGATGTGTTTGGCACGTCGAGTTCCTCGGCCGTGTGTACGGGGCCTTAGAGTTCACTACAGAATTTAGTATAATCTCATAGTCCATTTTAGAAATATTGAAGTCTGGAAATGTAAGACAAAGGGTATCGTAAGCTAAAGATTTACCATCAATGAAAAAGAGTTCCGCTCTCAGAGAGGGAGCCAAGGTAGGATTAATGGAGAAGGAATTTGTGGAGACAGGAAAAAGATTCGGAATCACAGTGTGGTATTTTAGCATGTGGTATTTTTAGTGCGCACATTGGTATAAAATGTTCATTAATTTATTTCACTAATTAACATTTTTTCTGTTTTCTACTATGTAATTGATGGTGTTACTGCTTGTTTTACAAGTTAATATGTGGTTTTGTAAGGGTATTTGGTGCACACAAAGTGTATTTATACTGTATCCTTTCTGGCTATAGAGGAATATATTTCAATCAAAGTTTTTGGCTTGGAGTTCAGCTTTAAATATTTTCTGCTGTCCAGCCTTTTGAATCCGCACTCAATAGAAGCTGAATTTAGGGATCTTTCTCAGCAATGTCTCTTCCATGGCTTTCCATAGTAACAAAGAGTGGATTTAAAGAATTATCCTTGTAAAAGAAAGGGGTCATTTACTGTACAAACAATAGGCCAAGCTTTGGGAAACAAGCAGCATTCTGAGTCAGGACTGTATAACTGAGAGACGTCCAGTGTTCCAACCATCTGCGAAAGGGCCATTAAGAGTCGCGGCGCTGCCAATGTGTAACTCAATTCTGTCGCTGCTTAAAGGGCGGTCAGAGTTTTTATTAAAGGTCTCCTTATCAATTGCGTTTCAGTTCTGGATAAACAAAAAAATAGTTTTCATTTCTGCCTTGTGGAGACTTGTTCGGCTCATTCGGCAGAAACCAGGCCTAAGGCCCTGGAGATTGGTCCTAACCTGCAGCAGAGCTGTCAGCGTAGACACACTAATCTTTGATAAACCAATACATTGGCAGCAATTTATAGGTGGAAAAATGCTTCACCTGGTTCACCTGAGATCAGGATGTAATAAATTCTCATCAGATGAAGAAATTGAATTCTTATGCCGCGTACAGGCGGTCGTTTTTTGTGATGAAAAAAAACGACGTTTTAAAACGACGTTTTAAATCATAAAATAAAACGACGTTTTTGAAACATCATTTTCAAAGACGAAGTTGCCTACACACCGTCGTTTTTTCACAATGCTCTAGCAAAGCGAGGTTACGTTCACCACGTTTTTCCATTGAAGCTCGCTTCATAACTAGCTTTTGGGCATGCGCGGGTGTAAAAACGTTGTTTAAAACGTAGTTTTCTGCTACACATGGTCAATTTCTGTGAAGTAAAAAACGACGTTTTGAAAAACGACACAAAAAATTCGAGCATGTTCGAATTTTTTTTTTGTCGTTTTTCAGAAGACATAAAACAAAGTTTTCCCCACACACGGTCATTTTAAAATGACGTTTTCAAAAACGTCTTTTTTTTTCATCACAAAAAACGACCGTCTGTACACGGCATTATAGAGGGCAACTCAACATTTGAGGGGAAAAATGTTTTATAACATTCCTAGACAAGCTATTTAGTATGTTAAAGCTGAACTCCAGACATAATAGCCTTAATTTTTTCTGAAATACAGGGTAGACACTTTGGGCCAAATCTACAAACGAATTACGCCGGCGTATCTATGGATACGCCGCGTAATTTCAAAGTTCCCCTGTCGTATCTTTGTTTTGTATACACAAAACAAGATACGACTGAATGAGGGATCGATCCGACAGGCGTACGTCTTAGTACGCCGTCGGATCTTAGGTGCATATTTACGCTGGCCGCTAGGTGGCGTTTCCTTCGAAATCGGAGTTGAGTATGCAAATTAGCTAGATACGGCGATCCACAAACGTACGTCCGGCCGGCGCATTTTTTACGTCGTTTCCGTGAGGCTTTTTTCGGCGTATAGTTACCCCTGCTATATGAGGCGTATCCTATGTTAAGTATGGCCGTCGTTCCCGCGTCAAATTTTGAAAATGTTACGTCGTTTGCGTAAGTCGTTCTCGAATAGGGTTTTGCGTAGAATGACGTCACCGTCGTAAGCATTGGCTTGTTCCGGTTTAATTTCGAGCATGTGCACTGGAATACCCCCACGGACGGCGCATGCGCCATTAAAAAAAATGTATTTACGTCGGGTCACGACGTATTAACATAAAACACGCCCCCATCACATCGATTTGAATTGCGCACCCTTACGCCGCCTAAGTTACACTACGCTGCCGCAACGGCGGAAATTCTTTCAGGATACCAAAAAAAAACTGTAAGTTACGGCGGCGTAGCGTATCATAGATACGTTACGCCGGACGGAAGAATGCGCCGATCTACCTGGATCTGCCCCTTTGTGTGCACCAAATTACTTTAAAAACACAGATTTTGCCTTGTAAAAGCAGCAGTGACATTATTACCATGCTATGCAGAGAACAGAGCTGACACTTACGCCAGTTGGATCTTAGGGAAATCTATGCGTAACTGATTCTCTGAATCAGGCACATAGATACGACGGCCCGCACTCAGAGATACGACGGCGTATCAGGAGATACGCCATCGTATCTCGTATCTGAATCCGGGCCAATGACTACAGAAGGATTGAAACTTGTCTGGTCCTTGCTTCTAAATAGGCTCTTATATGTGTGATGGGGACCTTAGATTGGAACTTATGTGAATGAATAGTATTTAAAGCGATACATAAAATTGACAGCACTATATAAATACCTGTAACTATACATTTATAAATAAAAAAAATATAAAAGAAAAACATGGTATAAACATTATTCTCTGGATTATTCCAGTTGCAAAATATATATTCCTATTTTTTTTCTGTGTTAAGCTACAGTATGAATAGTTGAAATAATTGCTTAGGTCAGCCCTCTAAATAAGTGAACATGTCCAAATCAATGTGGAAATATACTATGCTGCAAGCAATCGCCTGAATCCTGCAGCTCCCCAAAACCGACACTAGAGAGCGCTAAAGGCAGAAGCTCTGACTGTTCAGTCACCGTCACGCTCATGTACATGATTGTCAATGAACTTTGTTTACTCTATAGGAGGTCAATCTACTAAAACTAGAGAGTGCAAAATCTGGTGCAGCTGCACATGGTGGCCAATAAGATTCTAACCAGAGGCGTACCTAGGGTCTCCAGCGCCCTTGGCGAGAATCTGTATTGCCCCCTCCGAATTTGGTCCCAATGCGATGTGAATTCAGCCATACAATCTGTATGGCTGAATTTGCATCGCACAGACATCGCATGTGATTTGCACTGCAGTGTGGTGTAAATCACATGCAATGTCGAACATCGCATATATGTAAACTGGTCCTAAATGTACATTAGTTTATACATCATTACATGTGTGTTTTTTTACATTTGATATTTCTACCAGAGTTTCACTGTCACAAAGGTGTAAATTCAAATACAATTGTTAAATCAGTTGTGACCTACCTAACTTTGCGGCAGTGTATAGCGTAGTGGTCCCTCCCCCTCCTACAATAGTAATGACCTACCCAATTTCTAAACGGACTTACCCGATTCCTACTCTAGCCACTACATAGGGTGACCACGTGTCCCGGATTGCCCGGGACAGTCCCGCATTTTGCAGGTCTGTCCCGGGCACCTTCATTCCAGGACAATACAGTGTCCCGGAATGAAACTGACACAGCCACCCCACGGGCCAATCTGATGCCCCCAAAAAAGTCCACCACATCACCGCTTTACTCACTGACAGTACTTGCCCTGGCCAGGAATGCCTGAAGGAGCACAATCCCCGCCCCCTGCTTGTGATTGGAGAAATCATAAATCCCCCCTTTTGTGTCCAATCACTGTGCTGTGATTCGTTACAGTACAAGCTGATTTTTGGGATGGGGGGGGGGCGGGTGTCCCTGAATGGTAGTTTGGAAATGTGGTCACCCTACCACTACACTACCCTGCACACCACACTGCCCGCTGACCCCTACACACTGACCACTACACTGCCCACTACACTACAGTGATCAGTCCTGATTTTAGCATGGTTGCAGTGCTTCCAGGTATCACACTGGATGATTTTGGGCTTGTGTCAATGCTTCTAGGTGCATTTATCCTGTATTTGATCTCAGATGCATATGGGTGGTATTGCAGGATTTTCTAAGCAACTTTAGAATTAAAGTGGAATTAAACCTATTTAATTAATGGGTACATTTAGAATCAATGGCCCAGATTCTCAAAGGCGTTACGACGGCGCAACACCATTTGCGCCGTCGTAAGTCCTAATCTGGCCCCGGGTATCTATGCGACTGATTCTTAGAATTAGTTACGCATAGATACCCATTAGATCTGACAGGCGTAAGGCTCTTACGCTGTCAGATCTTAAATGCAATTTTTTTTCCCGCCGCTAGGTGTCGCCGACGTAGTTTTCCCCGTCGCTTATGTAAATTAGCAAATTACGACGATTCCCGAACGTACGTGCGCTCGACGCAGAGAATTTACGTAGTTTCCGTAGCCTTTCTGACGTGTAAAGTTGCCCCTGGGTCTATGGAGGCGCAGCCAATGTTAAGTATGGCCATCGTTCCCGCGTCGAAATTTGAAAAATCGACGTCATTTGCGTAAGACGTCTGAGAATGGCGCTGGACGCCATTTACGTTAACGTCTAAGCAAATGACGTCAGTGCGACGTCATTTAGCGCAATGCACGTCGGGTAATTTACCCGACGGAGCATGTACAGTACGCTCGGCGTGGGAACGTGCCTAATTTAAATGGTGCCCGCCCCATTTGAATTGGGCGGGCTTGCGCCAAGCGCTTTTACGATACACCGCCGCAAGTTTACAGGTAAGTGTTCTGAGAATCAGGCACTAACGCTGTAAACCTATGGCGGTGTAACGTAAATCACATACGTTACGCTGCCCAGGAGCAACGTAATTGTATGAGAATCTGGGCCAATGTAATTATTTTAATAACAAAAAATAGAAAATATTCATTGTATCCTAGTGTGAACTGTGAATTGTTTTATTTTTTCAAAAAACAGTTAGCATTCCCAGCATGTCCAGGATTATAACTGTTACATTTGCTTCTGCTGTCAACTAAACTTTCAAACCTTCAAATGGCTGGTGTCATAACTGATCACATGTGGAGCACCATGGCAGTTGCAGATCAGAGGTCAAGATGGCCGCTTCCTTGGCTGAAATGATAGGAGGGTTTAATTCCGCTTTAACAAAAAATTCTATATTTTTTACTATAATAAATATCCCCCAAAAAATATATAAAAAATTGTTTTATTCCCTCCGTGTAGGCCGATACGTGATCTTCTACATATTTTTAGTAAAAAAAAAAATCACAATAAGCGTTTATTGATTGGTTTGCGCAAAAGTTATAGCGTCTACAAAATAGGGGGTAGTTTTATGGCATTTTTATTAATATTTTTTTTATTTTACTAGTAATGGCAGCGATCAACGATTTTTGGCGACATTATGGCGGACACATCGGAAACTTTTGACACATTTTTGGGACCATTGTCATTTTTACAGCGATCAGTGCTATAAAAATGCACGGATTACTGTGAAAATGAACCTGGCAGTGAATGGGTTAACCAGTAGGTGGCATTGTAGGGGTTAAGTGTTTCCTAGGGAGTGCTTCTTACTGTAGGGGGGGTGGGCTGTGTGTCACATGACACTGATCTCCACTCCAAGTACACGGAGCGAGGATCAGTGTCATTGTCACTAGGCAGAGCGGGGAGATGCTTGTTTACACAAGCATCTCCCCGCTCTATCTCTCCGTGAGGACCGCAGGACCCACGGTCGGGCTCACGGAGAAAGTGTCAGAGTCGCGAGCGCGGTGGCGCGCATGCAACCACATGGCGGCATCTTAAAGAGGACATACCTGTACCTTACCTATGCCTGTCCGTGCCACTCTGCTGATGTAAATATACAAGAGGAGGTCCTTAAAGCGGAAGTAAACCCATCTATTTGATAGTTTAAAAAAACAGTTAACATTCCCGGCATGCCGGAAATGCTAGGTGTGAGGCCCCGTACACACGGCCGAGGAACTCGACGTGCCAAACACGTCGAGTTCCTCGGTGAGTTCAGGGATGAAGCCGCCGAGGAGCTCGGCGGGACGCCTTCTCCCATAGAACAACGAGAAAATAGAGAACATGTTCTCTATTTTCTCGACGAGTTCCTCGGCGGCTCCATCGGGCCAAAAGTGTACAGACGACAGAGTTTCTCGGCAGAATCCAGGTTTGACCGAGTTTCTCGGTGAATTCTGCCGAGAAACTCTGTCGTGTGTACGAGGCCTCACATTTGCTTGTGCTCTCAACCAAACTGTCAAACCATCCAATGGCTGGTTTCATAACTGATCACATGTGCAGCATCGTGGCAGTTGCAGATTAAACAGAGGCCAAGATGGCAGCTTCCTTGGCTGAAAACAATAGGAGGGTTTACTTCCACTTTAAAGTGGAGGTTCACCCAAAGTATACATTTTTAACATTAGATTTAGGCTAATTAAGGGGAGCAGACACTGGTATTTTTTTTAAAATCAATGCCGTACTTACCGTTGTAGAGATAGATGTTCTCCTGCCGCTTCCGGGTATGGGCTGCGGGACTGGGAGTTCCTATTTGATTGACAGGCTTCCGACGGTCGCATCCAGCGCGTCACGAGTTTCCGAAAGTAGCCGGACGTCGCTGCGCAGGCGCAGTATAGAGCCGCACCGACGTTCGGCTTCTTTCGGCAACTGGTGACACGCTGGATGCGACCGTCGGAAGGCTGTCAATCAAATAGGAACGCCTAGTCCCGAAGATCATACCCGGAAGCGGCGGGAGAACATCTATCTCTAAAACGGTAAGTACGGCATTGATTTTAAAAAAAATACCCGTTTCTGCTTCCCTTAATTAGCCCAAATCTAATGTTAAAAAAAAAAAATTCGGGTGAACTCCCGCTTTAAGCGGTTAAATAATAAAAATAGCCATTTCTATCGATCATGTTTCTGGCTGTTTTAAAAAATGTTCACAGTTCAAACTAGGATAAAAATGTATATTTTCTATTTTTCTTTTCCATTAAAATGATGTTAAACTGAAATAATCTAGGAAGACAAAAACACAAAAAGAAAATGATGTGCTGTCCCTAAAAAATAAAACATTTTATGTATTGCTTCAATATCATAAGTAATTATATAGTTATTAGTGAATTAATAGACCGATTAAACCAATTGCTGAATTATGAAAATTGTTTTGGAGCTTTTCTATTTAAAAGGGAAACAAATGCTCCTAATAGTGAGGATTTTTAACTTCATTGCAGGTTCATTCTACTCTGTACTGAACAAACTAATGTCTTCTAGTTGCTTTCTCAAACTTAGGGGCAGATCCACAAAGATCTGCCCCGGCGCACCGTATCTGAGAAACGCTACGCCGCCGTACCTTACTGCAGTTTGGTTCGAATCCATAAAGATTTCTCGCCGTAAGTTACGGCGGCGTAGTCTATCTCTCGCGGCGTAACGGCACCTAATTGAAATCGGCGAGTAGGGGGGCGTGTTTCATTTAAATGAAGCACGTCCCCGCACCAAACGAACTGCGCATGCGCCGTCCCTAAATTTTCCAACGTGCGTTGCGCCAAATGACGTTGCAAGGACGTCATTGTTTTGACTTGGACGTAAATTACGTCCATCCCGCGATTCACGGACGACTTACGCAAATTAAAAAAAAAATTCAAATTAAACGCGGGAACGACAGCCATACTTAACATAGCAGGTTTAACTATACGCCACGAAACAGCAGCTTTAACTATACGCCGGAAAAAGGCGACTAGAGACGACGTAAAAGAATGCGCCGGCCGCTCGTACGTTCGTGGATCGTCGGAAATAGCTCATTTGCATACTCTACGCGGATTACGACGGGAACGCCACCCAGCGGACGCCGAAGAATTTCATCTTAGATCCGAAGGCGTACGAAGATATACGCCTGTCTGATCTAACCCAGATGCCGTCGTATCTTGTTTTGAGGATTCAAAACAAAGATATGACGCAGGAAATTTGAAAGTACGCCGGCGTATCAGTAGATACGCCGGCGAACTCGCTTTGTGGATCTGCCCCTAAGTAAGGAAATGGATGGATCTTCCTTCATTATCACCACCTGAACAACCTCCATGACATTATAAGAAAAAGGAGCAATGTATGTATCCCTTTAAGGCCTCTTTCACGCGGAGCGGACCGTTTTTGTGTCCGCTCCGTGTGTGTCCGTCGGCTCAGCGGGGATCCCGCAGAGACCGCCCTGTCTCTCCTCCGCTCTCCCCTATGGGGAATCGGATGCAGACGGACCGTCTGTCCGTCTGCATCCGATCCGTTCCGCCGGACGGAAGAAAAATAGGGTTTTCTTCCGTCCGCAAAAGCGGATCCTGACGGACGCGGATGGTTGCGGACGTTAGCGGATGCTCCATCCGCTAACGGACGCAATCCCATAGGGATGCATTACAAGTCCGTCAACGGACTTGTAATAAACGGACGAACGGTCCGCTAGTGTGTAAGGGGCCTAACTGTGAACTCTAATGCCGCGTACCGACGATCATTTTTCGGCATGAAAAAAAATGTCATTTTTCAGCATGTCCAAAAAACAAAGTTTTTCCAACTTCATCATTAAAAACAATGTTGCCCAAACACCATAGTTTTTGAAAAATGATGAACAAAGCACGGTGACGTACAACACGTACAACGGCATTCTAAAGGGGAAGTTCTATTCGCCTTTGGGCTGCTTTTAGCTGGTTCCGTGTTAGTAAAAGACGATTTGCGCTTTTCTGTCTGTTACAGCGTGATGAATGTGCTTACTCCATTATGAATGGTAGTTTTACCAGAATGCGCGCTCCCGTCTCATAACTTGCTTCTGGGCAGGCGCGGTTTAAAACTTCGTTTTTGCCCACACACAATCATTTTTTACAACACGAAAAACTACATTTTAAAAAACGACATGAAAAAATGCAGCATGTTCTGTCGTTTTTCAGAAGCCGAAAAACGATGTGAAGCCCACAGACGATAATTTTTCGGCATTTAAAAAACGTCGTTTTTAAAAAATGTAATTTAAAATGATCGTGTGTGGGCTTCACATCATTTTTCGGGTTCTGAAAAACGTCAATTTTTTTCGAACATGCTGCATTTTTTAACGACGTTTTAAACTGTCGCTTTTCTGGTTGTAAAAAATGATCGTGTGTGGGCTAAAACTACGTGAAAAACCTGTGCATGCTCAGAAGCAAGTTATGAGACGGGAGCTCTCGTTCTGGTAAAACTAACGTTCATAATGGAGTAAGCACATTCATCACGCTGTAACAGACAGAAAAGCGCGAATCGTCTTTTACCAACACGGAATCAGCTAAAGCAGCCCAAAGGCGAATGGAACTTCCCCTTTATAGTGCCATCGTATGTGTTGTACGTCACCGCGCTTTTCTAGATCATTTTTTAAAAACAATGGTGTGTGGGCAACGTAGTTTTCATGATGAAGTTGGAAAAACTTCGTTTTTTCTACATGCTGAAAAATTTCGTTTTTTTTTCATGTCGAAAAATGATCGCGTGTACACGGCATTACACCCGGTCACACCGATCACCACATTGAAATTGTGATACTTCACTTGAAGTAGCATTTCAGTGCTACTTCAGGTGCAACTTCATGAACAGCTGTCTATGAACGTGCAAAAAGTAGTGCAGGAACTACTTTCAAAATCGTTGCGAATTTGTTGCACAGCACATAATTTTCTTTCTGTGTTATTGTCTTTCTAGATTATTTCAGTTTAACCACTTAAGCCCCGGACCTTTAGGCAGCTAAATGCCCAGGCCAGGTTTTGCGATTCGGCACTGCGTCGCTTTAACAGACAATTGCGCGGTCATGCGACGTGGCTCCCAAACAAAATTGACGTCCTTTTTTTTCCCACAAATAGAGCTTTCTTTTGGTGGTATTTGATCACCTCTGCGGTTTTTATTTTTTGCGCTATAAACAAAAATAGAGCGACAATTTTGAAAAAAATTCTATATTTTTTACTTTTTGCTATAATAAATATCCCCAAAAAACATATATAACATTTTTTTTTCCTCAGTTTAGGCCGATACGTATTCTTCTACCTATTTTTGGTAGGGGTTATGTTTCACCTAGTGTGTGTTTACAACTGTAGGGGGGTGTGGCTGTAGGTCTGACGTCATCGATCGTGTCTCCCTATAAAAGGGATCACACGATCGATGCAGCCGCTACAGTGAAGCACGGGGAAGCCGTGTTTACATACGGCTCTCTCCGTTCTTCAGCTCCGGGGAGCGATCGCGAGGGGGCGGCTAGAAACGAATAGCCGCGCCCTCATCCCGGATCGCTCCCTGAGGCATACCGACCGCCGCATGTACCGGGGGGGGGTCCTGATCGGACCCCGGACCCGCGACAAGGCAGCGATGTGCGGGCACATCGTTCTGCCTGCCCTTCTTTTTTTGCCGACGTATAATTACATGCGGCGGTCGTTAAGCGGTTAACATTATTTTAATAAAAAAAAAAAATATTTGAAAATATAAATTTTTATCCTAGTTTGAACTGTGAATTTTTTTTTAAACAGCCAGAATTGATAGAAACTGCTATTTGTATTATTCAAAGCAGAATTAACCCCTCCTATCAGTTCAGCCAAGGAAGCGGCCATCTTGTTCTCTGATCTGCAACTGCCATGGTGCTCCACATGTGATCAGTTATGACACCAGCCATTTGAAGATTTAAAAGTTTAGTTGACAGCAGAAGAAAATTTAACAGTTGGCATTCCCAGCATGTCGTGAATACAACCGTTTAAAAAAAAAAATAATAATAATAAAAAAAAAAATCACAGTTCACACTAGGATACAATGTGTATTTTCATTTTTTTTTTATTAAAATAATAAAATTGATTATTAATTTACCCATTAAATAGGTTTAGTTACAATTTAATTCTAAAGTTGCTTTGAAAGTCCTGTAATACCACACAAGCAACGGGTCAGAGTAAGGGGGGGGTCGCTGGTCTTCTGGTAAGCCTCCAGTGTGATCTTACCTTGGGTGTCACGTTTGTATTTTCCTTATTCAGCACGGATTTTTCTATGGGACTTTTTTCTATGGACACTTTATAATTTTTACGTTTATTATTAATTGTTATCAATATATGTTATTATCAATTGATTTATACAATTCGCTATAGGTATTTATAGCGCTGCACTTTGTTTTATTCATAACATAAATACAATAACCTACATATACAGATACTCCTCGTTTAACAACTTACCTGTTTAACGACTGTTTGGATTTACCTAGACATGTGCAGACTGGAATATTTCGTTTCGTTTTTTCGTTTTCGTTTGGAAAATAAATTTATTTAGTTACTCCCGAAAATCGTTTTGATTTATTTCGTTTTCGTTGGGGAATAGCTTTCGTCCGAAAATCCAATATTACTTGGTTTCTGTCGAATGGTCAAAAGAATATTCGCCGGAACGTCGAATCTTTGTTGGTTTCTGTCTAATGGTCAAAAAATATTCGACGGAACGTCGATGGACGCCGCGCAAGACACCAAAACTGTAAGTACAAAAAAAACAAAAAAAAACTTTTTTCCACAGGTTAGGGGGCCACATTAGGGGTGCGCGGTATACGCGGGAGCGTGTTATACCGCGATAAATACGGTAATTATAAAGCTTTAAAACACCATCCATCTCTTTTAAAACAAATAGCTTTGTATGAGTCCTATGTTTTTTTTTTATTCTGATCTCTGTGGATTTTTCATTGCATTACATCACTTTACAAGATGACCACTTACAGGCAGCCATGAACTCTTTAATCAATTGGATCTGCTTTGGTATCTGGCACGAAAGGATCAGTACATTAAAACAAGATCTAATCCGTTCACACGTTGCAGGTGGTGCTATAAAATGAAATTGGCACCAAATTAAGAGTCCATTAACCCAGTCATGGGCTGCCTTCTAGCTCTTGGCACCTCTATAAAGTCTGCAAGCCATAATCCAGCTGTAATCCTATTACCTACAGCCAACTGTATCAACATGGTCTGCGAGACACTGCAGAGTGCAGCTCAGTCGCAGCACAAAGTCCCACAATTCAATTAGGTGTTGCACTTATGCTCAGATTTGCGATTCATAGATTGAAATAACCTTGAAACTGGACAGGGAGAGCATTTTATCACACTACAGTGGTGCACATATATTAATTCAGTAACAAAAATGTTTATATATATATATATATATATATATATATATATATATATATATATATATATATATATATATATATATACACACATACATACATACAGTACAGACCAAAAGTTTGGACACACCTTCTCATTCAAAGAGTTTTCTTTGAATGACTATGAAAATTGTAGATTCACACTGAAGGCATCAAAACTATGAATGAACACATGTGGAATTATACATAACAAAAAAGTGTGAAACAACTGAAAATATATTTCATATTCTAGGTTCTTCCACCTTTTGCAGCAGACACATCTCTAGAACTGGTAAGAGGAGATTGTGTGAATCAGGCCTTCATGGTAGAATATCTGCTAGGAAACCACTGCTAAAGAAAGGTAACAAGCAGAAGAGACTTGTTTGGACTAAAGAACACAAGGAATGGACATTAGACCAGTGGAAATCTGTGCTTTGGTCTGATGAGTCCAAACTTGAGATCTTTGGTTCCAACCCCCGTGTCTTTGTACGACGCAGAAAAGGTGAACGGAAGGACTCTACATGCCTGGTTCCCACCGTGAAGCATGGAGGAGGAGGTGTGATGGTGTGGGGGTGCTTTGCTGGTGACACTGTTGGGGATTTATTTAAAATTGAAGGCATACTGAACCAGCATGGCTACCACAGCATCTTGCAGCGGCATGCTATTCCATCCGGTTTGCGTTTAGTTGGACCATCATTTATTTTTCAACAGGACAATGACCCCAAACACCCCTCCAGGCTGTGTAAGGGCTATTTGACCAAGAAGGAGAGTGATGGGGTGCTGCGCCAGGTGACTACCTCTTGAAGCTCATCAAGAGAATGCCAAGAGTGTGCCAAGCAGTAATCAAAGCAAAAGGTGGCTACTATGAAGAACCTAGAATATGAAATATATTTTCAGTTGTTTCACACTTTTTTGTTATGTATAATTCCACATGTGTTAATTCATAGTTCTGATGCCTTCAGTGTGAATCTACAATTTTCATAGTTATGAAAATAAAGAAAACTCTTTGATATATATATGTGAACAGTGATGGTGATATATGTAAATTATTCATTGCTCTTTCATATGCATATGGTGTCATTTCTAATGCCCCGAACACGCGATCGGATTTTCCGTCTGAAAAACCTTAGATGGTTTTCCGTCGGAATTCCGCTCAAGTTTGGCTTGCATACACACAGTCCATATGATGGAAACTTACCCTGCTCACTTCCTATGTGGTTATGAGAACAGAATGTGAAATGTCTTCAATAAGTGAAAACTCATTTATTCAGGGAAGCCTATCCCACACCCACCTAACAACTATCCCCGAGCCACCCCCATCAAATTCTATGCAGCTATTACCTTTTGTACCAACACCCCCTCTCTTTAGATTGTAAGCTCTACGAGCCGGGCCCTCCTGTACCTTTTGTATTGAACTGTACTGTAATTGTGTTGTCCCCCTATACATTGTAAAGTGCTGCGTAAACTGTTGGCGCTATATAAATAGCGTATAATAATAATAACAAGTATCAATAGAAACTCAACAGATGTCTTAAAGCGGAACTAAACCCATCTTTTTAATAGTTTCTAAAAACAGTTACATTTCTGGCATGTGATGGTAATGTAAGGTAACTGTCACATTGGTTGTGCCCTCAATCAAACTTTCAAGCCATCCAATGTCTGGTGTCATAACTGATCACATGTGCAGCACCATGGCAGTTGAAGATCAAACACAGGCCAAGATGGCAGCTTCCTTGGCTGAAAACTATAAGAGGGTTTAACCAAAAAAAGACAATATATTTTTGCAGCCATAAATATATTGCAAAGTGCATTTTGGAATGCATTGTGAATATATTCAGAAATATATGTAAAATGTACTTCTGAATGCATTTAGCAATATATTCACAATGCATTTCAAAATGCACATTGCAATATATTTATGGTTGCATAAATATATTGATAAATGCATTCAGAAGTACATTTAACATATATTTATGAATATATTTGCAACATATTTCACAATGCATTCCACAATATATTCACAAATATATTGAAATATATTTTTGAAATATATTGAATCTGGCCAAAATTGTAGCATTTAAAATATATTTTTCTTCCACATGGAATTGCACCCCAAAATACATTCTGCTGCTTCTCCTGAGTACGGGGATACCACATGTGTGGGACTTTTTGGGAGCCTAGCCGCATATGGGACCCCGAAAACCAATCAATCACCACCTTCAAGATTTCTAAGGACATACATTTTTGATTTCACTCACACAAATCTTGAAGGCAGTGCTTGGTTTTCGGGGCCCCGTACGCAGCTAGGCTCCCAAAAAGTCCCACACATGTGGTATCCCCGTACTCAGGAGAAGCAGCAGAATGTATTTTGGGGTGTAATTCCACATATGCCCATGGCATGTGTGAGAAATATATCATTTAGTGACAAGGTTTTGTAATTTTTTTTTTGGTCATTATTCAATGACTTAGGGCAAAAAAAATTAATATTCCATGGACTCAATATGCCTCTCAGCAAATAGCTTGGGGTGTCTTCTTTCCAAAATGGGGTCATTTGGGGGGGTTGTGTGCCATCTTGGCATTTTATGGTTTTCAAAACTGTGATAGGTAGTGAGGAGTGAAATCAAAAATGTATGCCCTTAGAAATCTTGAAGGCGGTGCTTGGTTTTCGGGGCCCCGTACGCGGCTAGGCTCCCAAAAAGTCCCACACATGTGGTATCCCCGTACTCAGGAGAAGCAGCAGAATGTATTTTAGGGTGCAATTCCACATATAACCATGGCATGTGTGAGCAATATATCATTTAGTGACAACTTTGTGCAAAAAATAATCAGTTTGTCATATTCCCGCAACTTGTGTCAAAATATAAAAAACTATTGGAAACGAAAATATTCCATGGACTCGACATGCCTCTCAGCAAATAGCTTGGGGTGTCTACTTTCCAAAATGGGGTCATTTGGGGGGGGTTTTGTGCTATTTTGGCATTTTATGGCCTTCGAAACTGTGATAGGTAGTGAGGAGTGAAATCAAAAATTTGCGCCCTTAGAAATGCTGAAGGCGGTGCTTGGTTTTCGGGTCCCGTACGCGGCTAGGCTCCCAAAAAGTCCCACACATGTGGTATCCCCGTACTCAGGAGAAGCAGCAGAATGTATTTTGGGGTGCAATTCCACATATAACCATGGCATGTGTGAGCAATATATCATTAAGTGACAGCTTTTTGAAAAACATTTTCTTTTTTTCTGTCATTATTCAATCACTTGGGACCAAAAAAAAAATATTCAATGGACTCAACATGCCTCTCAGCAGTTTCCTTGGGGTGTCTACTTTCCAAAATTGGGTCATTTGGGGGGGTTTAGTACTGCCCTGCCATTTTAGCACCTCAAGAAATGAGATAGGCAGTCATAAAATAAAAGCTGTGTAAATTCCAGAAAATGTACCCTAGTTTGTAGACGCTATAACTTTTGCAAAAACCAATAAATATACGCTTATTGCGAGTTTTTTTACTAAAGACATGTGGCTGAATACATTTTGGCCTAAATGTTTGACTAAAATTTAGTTTATTCAATATTTTTTACTTTTTGTTATAAGAAAAATCATTTTTTTTTTTAAAATGTTCAGTCTTTTTCTGTTTATATCGCAAAAAATAAAAATCGCAGAGGCAATCAAATACCATCAAAAGAAAGCTCTATTTATGGGAAGAAAAGGACGCAAATTTCGTTTCGGTACAACATTGCATGACCGCGCAATTACCAGTTAAAGCAGCGCAGTGCCAAATTGTAAAAACACCTTGGGTCTTTAGGCAGCATATTGGTCCGGTCCTTAAGTGGTTAATGAATTAGTATAAATATCACTTTTAAGAGAGTATCAGAAGCATGTAGTCATTTTAAGCATATCAGTTCGATTGGATCTAGTGGGAGTATCACGATCTGAGTGATTTTTATATATATTTTTTATATATATTTTTATATATAATTTTAATAATCAAATCTCTTTAATTTATTTTTATTTTTGATTGATATATATTTCATTATGTAAGGTTCTCTAATAAGTAACTTTATTTTAAAATATTTGAGTGATCTTTGTATTGAAGCTGCAGTCCTTTCCCCAGACTTCTTTGAAATTCTGAAAATGTTTAAATTTAATCTATGAATCTACTCTATGGATGGCGCGTCTATTTAACACCTATTGTACAACAAGCGGCACTGTGTCGATTTTGTTTTATAAACCTGGAACATCCGAGGAGATCCAGAGAGCCAGTCTGGGAGATCGAGTGCAGTACTGCTATGGGAGAGGAGTGAATATACCGCTTGTCGGTGCCTACTAAACTCAGCTTTGTGGTGAGTACAAACCCAAAAGGGTGTGTGATACACTGTGGAAGCTGTCTGGATTGAAGAGCACCATATAGTTTAGAAGCACTACTGTGGACATTTGGATATATTCCTTCAATTTTATACTTCTTATGAACTGAAAATATACAGTTATTGGCAGGGATGGACTGGCCATTGGGACTACAGGGAGTTTCCCGGTGGGCCGATGGCTCAGTGGGCCGGCTTCAGTGACAACCGCCTGGGAGTTTCGCACTTCTGCCTAATCTTGTCCCATAAGGGGGGGGGGGGCACCAAACTGATTCTTTGCCCCGGGTGAAATAATGTCTAGCTTCCCCACTGGTACTGCCTATAAGAGTACCAGTGCCAGCCGTTCTACTCTAATAAAGAGTGGCTAGTGAAGGGGGAGAGGGTGCTTGGGTGGCCGGCGGGGTGCGGGAGTTGTCCGACCGCTGTGGGAGAGACCTGTCATAGTGGGCCAGTCTGGATGAAGTCCAGGGCCAAAATTTTGTCCCAGCCCAGCCCTGGTTATTGGTGGTTAATTGGAAATGGGGTCGTAACACCTCTCTCACTAGGCTGACTGGAGGAGTCTTTGGTCTGGAAGTTCAGGTAGCTGAAGGCAATGCCACCCCACTGGAAAGGCAGTATTCCAGAAACAGTTGGCACAGTGTGTTTGCCGGCAGCCCACACACCGGATACAACTTTTGATGGCCTAGCACCTAATTACAACTCACGTTTCGCTTTATAGTCCCTGATATCGTCCCTCTGAACACTGGAAGGCTGGAGAGGCAGGCCATTTATGTACCCTAGGCATGTCCAGGAGTCCATGGAATGATGGGAGCCCCAAAGATTATGGAGAACAGAATTAAAGAAGCCCATGCACTAAGGAAAACAAGTAAAGGGGCATTCTGCTATCTCCAGGTATGGGGAATAAAGTGAACATCTCCTAATTATTCTACAATTTCTTAAGCTGTGGCTGAATGACCTCCCACCTGCTGGGTCCTGCATATTTCCAGGGCCAACATCATTTAGCAAAGCATACAACTGTCTGTAGCAGTATGACCATGTTTATAAGGGGGCATTCTTCTGTTTGGCCACCAAAGTACAGGCCACTGAACTGAGTTTAGCAGGGGTCCCCCAAGACCTGAAAATTATTTCAAGGGTTCTCAAAGGTAAAAAAAAAGTTAGGAAAGGCTGGCCTAAATAATTATCTTTATAAAAAGAACTTTTGTAAGCATTTTTTATATCAACTTAGCACTTCAGAGAGACAATTACCTCCATTGTGGGAATGCATTTATTATTTTAGGGGTCCATATGCATTTAATAGTTGTTGAGATATAGAGTAATTCAAAATTCCAGCATTCATGTGTTACTTCGTTCTAATCCACATGTCATTTTCACTGGTAGGTTACAGTGTCATACAATATTAGAAAACATATAGGGCCAGATTCACAAAAGACATACGACGGCGTATCTCCTGATACGCCGTCGTATCTCTGTGATCCTCCCGTCCTAACTATGCGGCTGATTCATAGAATCAGTTCCGCATAGATAGCCCTAAGATCCGACAGGTGTAAATGACTTACACTGTCGGATCTTAAGGATGCAATTCTAGGCCGGCCGCTAGGTGGCGAGGCCATTGCGGTCGGCGTAGAATATGCAAAAAGATTAGTTACAGCGATTCCCGAACATCCGCGCTGCCCGTCGATCTAACTTTCCGTCATTTCCGTCGTGATACGCCGCGTAAAATTAGGGCTGAGCCCTAGGTGTTCTAAGCCATGTTAAGTATGGCCGTCGTTCCCGCGTCGAAGTTTAAAAATCACGTCGTTTGCGTAAGTCGTCCATGAATGGCGCTGGACGCCATTTACGTTAACGTCTAAACAAATGACGTCCGTGCGACGTCATTTAGCGCAATGCACGTCGGGTAATTTTCCCGACGGAGCATTTGCAGTACGTTCGGTGCGGGAACGCGGCTAATTTAAATGGTGCCCGCCCCATTTGAATTGGGCGGGCTTGCGCCGAGCGCATTTACGTTACACCGCCGCAAGTTTACAGGTAAGAGCTTTGTGAATCAGGCACTTACGCTGTGTACGGTGTAACGTAAATGGGATACGTTACGCTGCCGTGGAGCAACGTAAATGTATCTGAATCTGGCCCATAATTCCTTGCCCCCCTTCCAATGTGAATGAACTTGTGCTTCTCCATGTTAGCCACCAGATGGTGCTGCATATTTAACAGGTAAGTGACCTACCCCACCAATAGGAAAACACTTGTAGCGCCTGGTTACTTCCAGAACCGATGCTAGTGTAAATTTAGAGGGGGTCAGAGAGTTAAGTAACTCTGACCAGGTTAATCAGTTCCAATTTTTAAGCCTCTGTCTCAGCTTTGGCTGTACTGTGGGTTCATGCTGTTGTTTCTGGGGTGCTGATCACACCCCAGGTCAGTAGGTGGCAGCAGTGGAGTCAGAGATTTGGATGCTTTTTCCCAGCAGCCTATCAGGAGGAGGGTTTCCTCGCTGGGCATGCTGGGAGAGGGTATTTATGCGGCAGACGCCATTTTTCTAGGTCTTCTTCTCGTGTTGCGCCCACCTTCAGGATAGCCATACCACGGCACCCCGGGTAAATGGCCTTCCGGGCTGGGGTGTGCGTGCTACGCGGTGTTACATGTTCCGGGACCACGTTGGCCTGGAACATCTGAGCTGTGGCTCGGGCCCAGTGATCATTAGTCCTGCTAGAGGAGGCTGTTTGGTGGGGAGTCTGCCTGAGGATTACCAAGAAAGGCTGGTGTTCCACGAGGGTTCTGACCATCCACCGGGGACCAAGGTAACCGGGTGCTGAGAGGCTGGACGTTGGTCGCCTATCAGTCGGTAACCTACTAAACTTCCTGAAGGAGATCCAGGTGTCAAGTCTGCTAAGGAGGATTATCTCCGCTGTTTCAATCATTGGGAGGGTCTATGGCAGAGACTTTTCCCCAAGTTCCGAGTGACATTCTGGCTGCCAGGCTTGTGAGAGAGGCCTGCCCAGGTGCGCTATACCCACTCTGGCTGGAGTGGTGAAAAAGAAAGTGTCGTTGGAAGCAGGACTGTTTCCCTATTACTTACACCTGAATCTGTTATTTCCATTTCTGCTAAATCTCTACTCTTCACCAAGTTCTACTGTTTTTACCCAGCTGGGTAATAAAGAGCACAGAAAAAAACATAATTTGTGTGGACATTCCATTACTGCAACTTTCACCAAATACCCCTAGACGGCGGAGGAACACGAGGTAACATGCCACCCAAAACAAACCAGCAGCTCCTTGCACACTTAGTAGAGATGCTGGGGTCAGGGCCGCTGTTGGGAATCATGGGGCCCCGTACAGCCTACCTGATGTATTATATACAATATTTTCACAAAAAAAATACATGGAAATCATTATTAATGGACACAAATGCCACCCCAATTCCCCCTCCTAGTACAAATCTCCCCTGCCTGCACAATTCCCCAATCCCTCCTATTAGCCCCAAATTCCCTCATCGTCTCCTGGTACACAATAACTTGCATCTCCCCTCCCAGCACAAATCTTCTTTCTTCAATCCCTCTCCTAGTACACATTCCCACAAATCCCTCCTCCTAGCACAACCCCCTATCAGGGCAGGGGAAGGAGCTCAGTGGCGGCTGGCCAGGTTCATTATCACTCCATGTCTCTCACCCAGCAGCTAAAAGCCGACGGGAGGGAGAGGGGAAGAGACCTGGGTGAGAGACATGGAGGGCATTGTTCTCAACCAATCCTCCTGCTGTCTGGGGGCCCCTCTGTGTGCTGGGTAGGGTGACCACGTGTCCCGGATTGCCCGGGACTGTCCCTTAATTGACATGTCTGTCCTGGGTCCCGGGCACCTTCATTCTGGGACAATACAGTGTCCCGGTAAGGAAATAGAGGACACAGTCACCCCCTACTATCTAGTAACTACATTTCCAGAACTAGTTGCTAGGGCCGGTGCTGCCTGGCATCTTGTAACTAGTGACAATTTTCTCTCAGACAGTGAGACCGGGAGCGAGGCCTACGCCTAGTGCAGCACTGCTGTCCCCACCCACCTCGGCACCTCTTCCTCCGGCACCCAGCCACAAGCAGCAAGGACTGGTGTGATCTTTACTCTCCAGATAGTGACGCCACTCGTTTCCTTCTACGCACGTGGCTCATGCAGAGGGAGTGACAGCAGCACTGGATCTGTTGGCAGGCTATGGTTGGCAAGCGGCACTGCCTCTGGTGGCAGGCTATGGGTGACAAATGACACTGCATCTGGTGGCAAGTGGCACATTCACCTGACAAAGAACCCCGCCGCCTAATTCCCCATCAACCCCGAGACTATATTTCCCCACGCCCCCCTCATCTTTTTTTGGGGAAGGTGAGGGGGGTGTCCCTGAACGGCAGTTTGGAAATGTGGTCACCCTAGTGCCGGGGCCCCCTACAGGAGGGCTGGTGGTCCCCCCCCCTATCAGAGGCCCTGGCTGGGGTTGTCAGAATTTGCATGTGTTACTTCTCATCCAAATGTCATTGTCACTGGTAGGTGAGAGTCATACAATAATAGAAAACCTATAATCCCTTGCCCCCCTTCCAATGTAAATTAATTTGCACTTCTCCATTTTAGCCACCAGATGGTGCTGCTCATATAACAAGGTAAGTATACATAATTAAAATGTTGGAACTTTCAATGAGGCATGTACAGTAGGCTAAGAAATTAGTGAATTGTAAAAAAGTTTATTGTCTGAACAGTAGATGACATTCCATGATATCATATATACATACATAAATCAGTGAACATACAATTATGCTGCGTACACACGATCCGACATTCCGACAACAAAACCGTGAATTTTTTTTACGACGGATGTTCGCTCAAACTTGTCTTGCATACACACGGTCACACAAATATTGACGGAAAATCCGAACGTCAAGAACGCGGTCACGTACAACACTACTACGAGCCGAGAAAAATGAAGTTCAATAATTCCGAGCATGCATAGGATTTTTGTGCGTTGAATTGTGTACACAAGGTGGGAATTTCTGACAAGAACTTTTGTTGTCGGAAAAATTGAGAACCAGCTCTCAAACATTTGTCTGGTGGAGCATACGCACGGTTGGATTTTCTGACAACAAATTCACATCGAACATTTTTTGTCGGAAAGTCCGACCGTGTGTACGCGGCATTAGAGTATTGCAGTCCATATTCATAGAAAAAGATCACATCGTCATGGCACACCACATTGTATGGCATAGGACCCTGTCCTCCATGTGAGTAGTTTGAAAAACAGAATGGTAAAGTAAACTAAATGAAAAATATTAGACCATCTATGTGGAACAAGATGCACCCAAAAAAATACTGACGCGTTTCGCGGGTTAAACCACTTCCTTAGGGGCGGGTGCATCTACATATGTGAGCAAAGTCTGGATCCTGTGAAGCTAGAACCTGGAGGCTGCCTGTAGTAGCTATCAAGAGAACTGTGGTAACAAGGACCCCGCTCGGAGAAGGAGCGCATGCGGTCCCCAAGTTTTTCTACTTGGGGACATACGGTCCCCATATAGAAAAAGAGAGCTCTGTGTGGGCTGCAGTTCTGAGGTGCTACAATGAGCCATGGTCCATGGTGTGTGTGTGTGAGAGGGGCTGTCAAACCGCCAGTAACAGATAAGTGATGTGCCCCACCAATAGGAATATAGGGCCAGATTCACGTAGAATTGCGGCCGTGTAACATAACCCGTTTACGTTACACCGCCGCAAGTTTTCAGTGTAAGTGCCCGATCCACAAAGCACTTACCTGTAAACTTGCGGCGGTGTATCGTAAACACGTCCGGCGCAAGCCCGCCCAATTCAAATGGGGCGGGTACCATTTAAATTAGGCGCGCTCCCGCGCCGGACGTACTGCGCATGCTCAGTTTTGAAATTCCCGCCGTGCTTTGCGCGATGTGACGTAATTTTTTAGAACGGCGACGTGCGTAGCGTCCATTCGTATTCAAGGACGTCTTACGCGAAAACAAAAAAAAATTGAAATTCGACCCGGGGACGACGCCCATACTTTAACATGGCTCGACTAATGTTAAGCCATGTAAAAGCAGGTGTAAAATTGCGACGGGAAAAAATTACTAGCGACGACGTAACGACGGGAAAAACCTTTGTGGATCGCCGTAAATCCTCATTTGCATACCCGACGCTGGAATACGACACGAGCTCCCCCAGCGGCGGCCGAAGTATTGCATCCTAAGATCCGACAGTGTAAGTAAATTACACCTGTCGGATCTTAGGGCTATCTATGCGGAACTGATTCTATGAATCAGCCGCATAGATAGGAAAGGAGATACGACGGTGTATCAGGAGATACGCCGTCGTATCTCCTCTGTGAATCTGGCCCATACTTCATAGTAGAGATGCTGGGGTTGTCCAAATTTGCATAAATCCCTTCCTATATATCATTAGAGCATAGGTGTCAAACACAAGGCCCGCGGGCCGAATCCGGCCCTCCATTGCATTTCATGTGGCCCTTGCACCTCCAGCTTTCCTCTGCTCCTCCTCCAGACCCTTATGCCGCGTACACACGATCATTTTTCGGCATGAAAGAAAAATGTCCAAAAAATGACGTTTTTCCAACTGCTTACTCCATTATGAACGGTAGATCCCATCTCATAACTTGCTTCTGAGCATGCACGGGTTTAAAACGTTGTTTTAACCCACACACGATCATTTTTTACAACCCGAAAAATGAATTTTTTTAAAACGACGTTAAAAAAATGCAGCATGTTCGAATTTTTTTTGGTCGTTTTTCAGAAACTGAAAAACGATGTGCAGCCCACACACGATCATTTTAAATGACGTTTTTAAAAACGACGTTTTTTTCATGCCGAAAAATGATCGTGTGTACGCGGCATCACTTTCTGCTTTTAAGCAATGCATCCATCATCTTCCCAGCAGCAGCATAAGGTAAGGGGGGTGCACTGTGATGTAAGAGGGTGGGGTGGCTCTTGACATCTAATGTAAGAGGAGGGGACGTGCTGGACATCTAATCTTACAGATACAACCGGCCCTTTTGAGGGCAATCATAATGCTGATGCGGCCCACTATGAAATTGAGTTTGACACCCCTGCTTTAGAGAGAAGTCATTGCTCATAAATCTAAAAAAAAAGTAAAAAACTAATGTCAAAATATTATTAGATATTTATATATACCGTATTTATCGGCGTTTATCGCGCACTTTTTTGCCCTGAAAATCAGGGCAAAATCGTGGGTGCGCGATATACGCCGATCCCCACTTCCCACGCTGTGTTTCAACCACTGCGCCGGCATATACCGAGCGCAGTACACTCGGGTATAGTCGGGCAGGCTCGGCTCCTCTCGCGGTCCTGTACGTCCTTTACGCGAGAGGAGCCGAGCCTGTCCCACTATACCCGAGTGTACTGCGCTCGGTATATGCCAGCGCAGTGGTTCAAACACAGCACGGGAAGCGGGGATCGAGCGGGGAGGACACCACGATGGCCGCAGAAGGACGCCGGACCGGACGAGGCCGCCGATGAACGCGATGGGCAGGACGCGATGGACGACGGGCAAGACACCGACGAGGGGCATCCAAACTGTAAGTATTTTTTTTTCCAGGAATTTTCCTTCAAGTTCGGGGGTGCGCGCTATACGCCAGGGCGCGGTATAGCAAGATAAATACGGTAAGTATTGATGAGAAGAAGTCATGCGACATTCTTGAGGTATTCCAAGTGCTCAGGTTGACCAAGAAAGTTGAGTTCCTTCATCTCTGTATACAGTATTTGATAAAGAATAAGTGGAGGATGTTAAAAAACCTGACTTGAATATCCAGTGCTGTAAAGTTTCTCCAAAAGTTTGTACCCCTGAGGCTGCCTCTTTTGTCTTTCTAAAAGGTGTGGATGACATACTGCCTTGTAGACAGGAGTAGTACACTGAAAAAGGAGAATAGATCACACAATAGCAAAAACCATGTCTAGACCCATCACCGTCTATTTGAATCAAAGTTCATTGTTGAATGTTCAGTAGGTACAACGCTTTGTAACAAATCATAAAAAATAAAATGGGGCAAACTTTAGACTGAATTGAGAAAAACTGTTATGCCAATGATTATATTAAAAACATTGCCGCACATACACTTGTAACTTTCTGTAAACTTTGTTGAGAATGTTGCATTTAGCTGAATGAATGGAAAAAGCTTTCACAGAGCCAGAAAGGTTTTCTATCCTTTGGTAATAGATTGCTTGCTAAAATGTACCTTTTGGGTTATTATGGTGTCCAAGGTCGTGGGTGGAATTTATATATAATATATTACGCTTTAGAAAACTGGTGTCTCATGTGCTTGTGTCTAGAATTTGCTTATCGATGTCTAGAACATTTCCACAGAGGTTGAAGAATATTTTGTATACCACATTGAATATAATAAAAAGTTTTTTCCTTCTTTATCAATGAAGGACACAGGATTCAGACTACTGGGTTATACTACCACCTACAGGAGGATTTGGACCCTGGCAAACAAAAAGACAGTGACCAGTCTTGTATGACCCCTCCCACTTCCAACATGTCCCAGTTTATTTCTAGTGCCCTGGGTGGATAGACACCTTTTTTCCACTGAAGACGTTTCATTGTTTTACAAGAAATTTTTAAAGATTTTTTTTCTTCAGTCAGGACTTCCCTTGTGGGACACCATTGGTTCTCAACTCCTGTCCTCAGGACCCACTAACAGGCCAGGTTTGCAAGATAACTGAAATACATCACAGGTGATCACATTTGCTGCTCAGTGATTGCAGTATTCTAGTCTGCTTCCCCCCCCCCCCCCAAGGTAATACATAAAATATGGCCTGTTAGTGGGGACAGGAGTTGAGAACCACTGCCTTAGACACTGCTTGAAATGGTCTCTTTATGTGGCATATCCTCAGCTATAGCTTTGGAGACTGTACCTGCACCCAGCTGTACTGGGTGATTGCAGCGCATACCTAGAATGTGATCTTAGGCAAGGGTCAAGTCCTGGGGAAAAAAGTGTGGTAACTCCCACCCAAGATCCACTCCCCCACCAAAAAAAAAAAAAATGAAACACTCATATGCATAATTACTAAATCGCATGTTTTTTTTTTTATCGTGGGATTTAGAAAGAACTTTTCTTTCTAAATCCCGCGATAACTCGCGGCAGACCTCCGAAATTTCTCCTGGGAACAATGACAAAAGCTCCCAGGAGACATTGCGGCATCGAGGAAGTGACGGAATACCCGCACACTACCCGATGAATCCACATACAGGAAGCGGCCAGTAACATAAAGGATTACTAAGGTTCGCCTGCCCCTGACAGTGACTCGAGCTGGGCATCGCCGCTTAGTGAAGGATTGGTTCGGGCGGCTCGGCTGCTCTAGTCCTGCAAAGGGAACTGCGTTCCTGCTGTGAAAAAAGTGCAGGAACTCCGTTCCCACGTGTTCTCGCAGGACTTGAGCCCTGATCTTAGTGCACTAAACCTACTGTTCCAGACCTTTGTGTACTGTGTTAGTTGTAAGTGGAGCACTGCCCAGCTCCAGAGCTGTGGCACAGCCTCTGGTTTGACCATTCCTGTCTTCGAAGGTGTGAGTAGTACTGGGAGTCACTTTGTTTATTACAACCATTGGATGCCATTTTTAGTCCCATTTATGGAAAGTAGTTTAACATGAGAAAGAGATAAAACTCTGAGGGACCGAGTTGACGTTGCATCCAGGGCCGCTGATAGGGGGCCCAGGCAAACAGGAGGGCCCAGACAGCAGATGGAATCATTGTGGTCAGATGGAGGGTCAATTACAGAATCAGTTCCCCCGCGTCGATCCCCCTTCCTGTTCTGCCTGCTTCTGATCCCCCTCTGTGCCCCCTGTCACTGTGCTTCCCCCCCCATGGCACTGCTGGCTTACCTGTCTCGTAAAAAATAAAAAATTGTAAAATAAAATAAATTTTAATACATTTTAACATTCTTTAAAAAATTATATTAAAAAAAGTTTAAAGATTTTTAAAAACTATTTTAAAAGGGGCTAATTCAAACAGGTTCTCTGTTATGTTTGTGTCCGCTAATAATGATTTTAGTGTATTTGTTTGAAAATATTGTTTTGATATGTTTCGGGGCGGGGGTCCTGTCAGGAAGGCTGTACGGGGCCCTGTGATTTCCAACAGCAGCCCTGGCTGCATCACTAGGTGCATAGTCCATGCTCTTGTTCCCTCTATTTAGTGTCAGGTAACCTTCTTGCCACTGCTCCTAATCACATGAAACATGTTTTTTCTAACCCTTGCTAGTCCTTACTGCTGTCTACAGTGACCTAGTCACCCCTGTTATCTAAAGCTCTCTTGCTACAAGCATCCCATCCGGGAGTACTCGAGCCTTCCCGTATCTTGAGTGCTGCCCCTGCTTTGCAGCATGACATGTCAAATCCCAGACACTGGGGGAGCAATCTAGCTGTATTGGGTCCCTCCAGCTCACAATCCTCTAACAGTTCCCTCCTGTTAGTCATGGCCCCCTACAACATTGTCCCCAGCTTGAATCCCTACACACTTAAAGGGGAGGTTCACCCTAAAAACGACTTTCCCTTATTACACTGCCCCCCCACATTACAATACGATTATGCCTATTACTTTTTTTTTTATGCTGTACATACCTTCGTACAGCTATTCACCCGTGGCTTCCAGGTTGCGAGTTCCGCGGGAGTGGGTGTTCCTAACATGGTGGTGATTGACGTTTTGACAAAAAACGCCCCCCCCCCCCCCCGTCGCGTAAGCCGCGCCACGATTGGACGAAAGGAGCCGAACGGCGATGCGCAGGCACAGTATAGCGCCGACTCGCCGTTCGGCTCCTTTCGCCAATCGTGACGCGGCTTACGCGACGGGGGGAAGCTCGTTTTTTGTCAAAACGTCAATCACCACCATGCTAGGAACGCCCAATCCCGCGGGACTCGCAACCCGGAAGCCACGCGTGAATAGCTGTACGAAGGTATGTACAGCATAAAAAAAAAAGTAAAAGGCATAATCGTATTGTAATGTGGGGGGGCAGTGTAATAAGGGAAAGTCGTTTTTAGGGTGAACCTCCCCTTTAAGAGTCTCCAGTAGCTCTGCCAGCCATGGTCCCCTCCTCAGTTCTATCCCAGTAGGATTTCACTACAGCTATGCAGATTTTCATGGGCCAGTTTGATGACTCTGACCACAGAGACGTTATACATACCTCCATATCTTCCCCTGCAGACTCATTATCTGATTTGCCTGCTGCAAAGCGGCCTTTAATCCTTCTTCCACAAAGACTCTGAAGCCTGGATGGATGATGTTGCTCCTGAGGAGTCACAAGCAGCTGCCATTGCTTCCAGCAGGGACCAGGGGCTTCAGCCCGAAGTCTAAGGCCAGAAAGCGTGGGCGATGTGACGCGCAGGCTTTTTTGGGCTGGCCCGTGACCTACATACACTGACCTACCTAACCTACCTACATTGACGGTAGTGACCTACCTTCACTGACCTACCTACATTGACGGTAGTGACCTACATACACTGACCTACCTACACTGACGGTAGTAGTGACCTATATACACTGACCTACCAACACTGACGGTAGTGACCTATATACACTGACGGTAGTGACCTGACCTATATACACTGACCTACCTACACTGACGGTAGTGACCTGACCTATATACACTGACGGTAGTGACCTATGTACACTGACCTACCTGACATGCCTACACTGACCTACCTACACTGACGGTAGTGACCTGACCTATGTAAACTGACGGTAGTGACCTGACTTATGTACACTGACCTACCTGACATATCTACACTGACGGTAGTGACCTGACTTATGTACACTGACCTACCTGACATACCTACACTGACGGTAGTGACCTGACCTATGTTCACTGACGGTAGTGACCTGACCTATATACACTGACGGTAGTGACCTGACCTATATACACTGACGGTAGTGACCTGACCTATATACACTGAAGGTAGTGACCTGATCTATGTACACTGACGGTAGTGACCTGACCTAAGTACACTGATGGTAGTGACCTGACCTATGTACACTGACGGTAGTGACCTGACCTATGTACACTGATGGTAGTGACCTGACCTATGTACACTGACCTACCTGATATACCTACACTGACGGTAGTGACCTGACTACCTACACTGACCTACCTACATACACATTACACTGTCTCTGACCTACCTCAGCGGTGTCACTGCAGTCAGTCATTCCGGCGTCAGAGGAGGAGCCGAGGAGGGTAGAAGAGTCAAGGACTGGAGTCTGGAGGGTAGGAAAGCCGAGGAGCCTGAGGATAGGAGAGCCGAGGAGCCTGAGGATAGGAAAGCTGAGGAGCCTGAGGATAGGAGAGCCGAGGAGCCTGAGGATAGGAGAGCCGAGGAGCCTGAGGATAGGAGAGCCGAGGAGCCTGAGGATAGGAGAGCCGAGGAGCCTGAGAATAGGAGAGCCGAGGAGCCTGAGGATAGGAGAGCCGAGGAGCCTGAGGATAGGAGAGCCGAGGAGCCTGAGGATAGGAGAGCCGAGGAGCCTGAGGATAGGAGAGCCGAGGAGCCTGAGGATAGGGGAGCCAAGGAGCCTGAGGAGAGGAGAACGCTGAGTGATGTGTATTTGTAATTCCCGCCTTCTGGAGCCTGCACCGCCTATGATGGACGTCACATGTCCCGCAACGCAGTATTGGACCAGTGGGACGTCCATCACAGGCTCCAGAAGGCGGGACCTGCTGCTATGGCACTCGGCAGGAATCGGCTCGGCGGGCGGCGGCGCTCGGGATCAGATCGCTCCCTGTGGTCGCCGCTCGGCTCGGGGCTCACAATGGCGAGCCTGCATGAGTGAGACTCTGGGCTTTTCGGGGACCCATTCGGGGGTCCAGCCACCCAAGCCTGGGCCTCCTGACGCCCCTGGCTCCCAGGCTTATAGAGACCATTTTAAACAGTGCTATTGCCTGTCTATGGCCTCTTAGAGGTCCTACGACTAATAGTACCATTGCACCCAATAGTCCCAGGCACTTCCGATAATCTGTTCATACCTCCCAAATGTTTTACAACTCTTCAACCTGTTTGAAGAGGTTTATTTTAAAAAGTGGGATGTTTCTGCAGCTTTCAATGGTATTAAAGCAATTACTATTCCTGTAGGGGTGTCGAAGGATCCTAAAAATTAAACCAATTCAGATTCTTGTCAGAACCTTGTTTTGTCTGGCAAGACCTGCATAATAACATGCCCTGGCATGATGCTGGTCTGTTAAGCATTATGGGAACAGACTAGGCTTATGAGAATGGATCCAGTCTCTCTTCACACTGTTCACACTATTTGTGGAACATTTAGAGCTCATGCCACCAGCCTTGAGCTACTGCATGGATGGGTTAGTGAACTGTCTTATGTAGCGCTACCCCCGTAGGAGCCGCTTAATATTTGTTTGGTTCTGCACTCTTCCGCTCAACCCCAAGAACTGTCTCAACCCCTCTGGCACACCTGCTTAACAATGTTAGTGTAGAACCCAGCAACAGAAATTTACACAATAATATAGTATATATAGCATATAGTATATTTACCGAGTCTCACTTCATCAGTTGTGGCGGTAAATAGAGACTCACACAAGATATCAATGAACAACTTGTAAAAGTTTACTATGATGAAAAATGGTGAAGAATAACATAAAGAAATGGTGTGAATAACAGATGAATAACACAAGTATTGATTGGCAAAGATATTTGTTCAAAGCAATAACGTCATACCGCTGTATCCAATAGCAACCTGATAAGGGTATATGTGAACAGGTGCACAGTGGAATAGATCCTCAATACTTTAATACCTGTATTGAAGCACCTCCCCACTGAGGCCTCAGCACACAGACCACTGCACGCAACAGTGAACACAGTGATAAAAGTACAAGTTCCAACTGTATGTTTTTTATATATATTTTTTTATTCACATAGTATTTTTTATTAAAATTCATTTTTTAGACATAATATTACGATTAACGTGGTTGCACCACATTAGAAATTGATGTTATTTACATATGTCCGTTTCGGCGTCCTTTCCGTATCCCTTTTCCACCAGTTCAGCTCTATACATAACAATATATTCCCTTTTTTCCATGCGTTCTACTTTCCCGCCACAAGATGGCATTGTTCCTTATTTTTGATCTGTGTGTGTTTCCAACCACAGATAGACTCCATATGACACTGCCCTCACTCAAAATGGAGATGAAGCGGTATATAAGGGCATGCGTGATGACAGGGAGGCAGCAGCTAATCCCAGACAACGTCAACATATGACGAAACGCGTAGGCGTGGCCTGCGTCCTGACGTCATCACGCTCCACTGAACGGACTGACATAGGAGAAGGAACGAGAAGGGACGCAGAGATCCTGCTTGTATACTGCACACGTTACATCGTATGGTTACATCGCATCGT
This sequence comes from Rana temporaria, assembly GCF_905171775.1. NCBI lineage: Eukaryota > Metazoa > Chordata > Amphibia > Anura > Ranidae > Rana > Rana temporaria. Next base: position 190,359,877 of record NC_053494.1, on the reverse strand, counting down.
TGCATTGTATCGGACATGTTTTTCATCGAATTTCTGTAAGTGCACTACTTTCTTTTTTATTAAAATTTGCATCGCAAGTCTGCACTATGGACCTCTTTTTTGTGTTTCTGCTCGAGATACCCACCAGCATCTGATTGAGTGAATTTGAACCAGCTCTAGTTTACAGTCTATTGGGTGACTTTAAATACCCTGTGCCTGGTCTGACCGCCTCATTGTGGTCATAGTGTCTGGTAAGGAGACTACATCTCTTATACTCTGATGTGCACTTGGTGGAAGGAGGTGTCATTCCTAACTATCACAATACCCACTATAAGAAGATTGTTGGATTACATTATTCACCTAAATTTCTTTCACGTACTTGGGATTGTTTTATGGACTTTTTATTTATTCATTGATACCAAATTTTGTGTCAATGCTATTATTTTGTATTTCATGTGTATATTTTTGATCATCATATGGTCACTCATTTATTTAGCTTTGCTATATATATATGACTGAGAGCTAATCACGGCAGGTGGTGGTTTGGTTTTTAGTGTTTGGTTTAACACTTTGTATTCACTTTTTGTTATTTTTGGTATCACTACCATATTCTCACACGCATTGGTTTTGCGCCGCACCTCAATTTTTATCCAACTGTATGTTGCTAAATGGCTCCCTCTAGAGTGCAGTTCAGAGTGATACAAAATTGTATAGCAGTAAAGCCCTGTGAAAGAATAAAGTATTGAAAGTTCCTCCAGTTCCAGTTTTCTTGTCTTCGGCTAGCTTAATTGTACTGCAGTATGAGGTGGTGCACATATTTGTAATCCAAAATAGCAAGGGAAACAGTAACTGTAGAATATGGTGAAATTGATTACTTAGCTGTAAACTATACCCACTTTTAATTCCTTCTGTGAGTGAACAGTACAGTACTGACCTTGCAGCATGGGAAAAAAGGAAACAGAAAACCCCAGGATCCAGCTATAGAATACTCAGGTGCAATAGATCCACAGCCGTGGAACTCAGGTCTCAGCGGCAGCCTGTATAGCAGGCAACCACTTAGCAATAGTACAGTCACTACATGGATAGGCAAATGCCTTCTAACCACTCTGGATCCCAGCGGGCTGTGGAATTCGTCTGTGTAGATGGCACCTCCGGGCCGTGCTGCTCCTCCTGGTGTGCTGGCTGGTTCTCCTGCTCACAAGAATCCTTCTGGGGCAGGCGATCCGCTCTCTGCTATAGGCCGCAGGCTCTCCCAGCCCTGGGCACACACACAGGCCTCTTGCTGGTTGAAAATAATTTTACTGTTAGGGGTCCCCACAACTTGGAAAAATTTTACCAAGGGATCACGGCACTAGAAAGGTTGAGAGCCACTGCTCTAGACAATTCCCTCTCCGCAGAAGAGGGTCTACATCTAACCATTTAAAGCCAGTTTCCATTTTTTTTCTCAACACTTTGCAATTAAATATATTGGGACATATGTCCTTTCCGATCTCTCGGACATATCTGTAGATTTCCGCGTTGAATATGCTAATGAGCTATATACGCCAATTCACGAACGTACGTGCGCCCGGCGTAGCAAGATACGTCGTTTACGTAAGACATACGCCGGCGTAAAGTTACCCCTCATAAAGCAGGGGAAAGTCATGTTAGGTATGGATGTCGGAAGCGTACGAACAGCGTCGTGTTTTACGTCGTTTGCGTAAGTCGTCCGTGAATGGGGCTGGACGTAAGTTACGTTCACGTCGACTAGGCATTGAGCGGGCGTAATTTAATTTGAAAATTCGACGTGTTACTGAGCATGCGCGCGCATGCGCCATTCGAAAAAAGCATCATTCACGTGGGGTCATGATTAGTTAACATAAAACACGCCCCCCCTGTTCCTCATTTGATTTAGGCGCGCTTACGCCGGCACATTTACGCTACGCCGCCATAACTTTAGAATACAGCACTTGCCTCTCTAAGTTGCGGCAGTGTAGCGTAACTACGATACGCTACGCCCGCTTAGATTTACGCCGCCCTACGGGAATCTGGGCCAGTCACTTTAAGTTGCATAAAAGGAACAAATGATCCTTATATAATGTTTTACCTTCTCACTCCCCCGCTGTTCGCTGTACATGAGTTACAACATACAAACTGCTTTTATTGCTATCCCCAGAAGTCAGTGCTCTCACTGAAGAGATAAATATTTAATAATATGATTTATTTTTCCCCCTATAATATCAATTTACCTTCCATTGTGTTGTCATAATAATAACCCCATTAGAGATTCATGGCCCCCCTAATAATAATATGATGTAATGTTTGAGCACGTGGGGACGCGGGCTCGATAGAGAGGTAGGTCAATCATTATATAACTCTCAAATTAAATATGCATGGAGTCCGCAATTACATGTGTAATTGTTGCACAGTGACTCCCGTGTATTGATCGCTGGGAACAGGGACAGTCTCATTTGTCATCACAGGACAGGTTTTTTTTTTTTGCTATTATAGATAACAAAGCAAAAAAGAAAAGAGATAAAATGTTCAATGCAGAGTTTTTCTTTCCTTTTTAACAGTAAATGGCTCAATTCACAAAGCTTTAACACAAGGATCTTTATTTAAGGTTGGGTTTACACATTAGTGGTGGATTAAAGGGGTTGTAAAGGTTTGTTTTTCATTTTCTAAATAGGATCCTTTAAGCTAGTGCATTGTTGGTTCACTTACCTTTTCCTTCGATTTCCCTTCTAACTGTTTTTTTTTCTTTGTTTTCTTTGTCTGAAGTTCTCACTTCCTGTTCCTCCTCAGTAAGCTGTTCTGGCTGACTACCCCCCAGCCAGATGATGGGGGCAAGCTTACAGGAAGTGAGAAATTCAGACAAAGAAAAAAAAAATTTAGAAGGGAAATCGAAGGAAAAGGTAAGGCCCCGTACACACGGCCGAGGAACTCGACGTGCCAAGCACGTCGAGTTCCTCGTCGAGTTCTGGGATGAAGCCGCCGAGGAGCTCGGCGGGACGCCTTCTCCCATAGAACAACGAGAAAATAGAGAACATGTTCTCTATTTTCTCGTCGAGCTCCTCGGCGGCTCCATCGAGCCAAAACTGTACAGACGACAGAGTTTCTCGGCAGAATCCGGGTTTTGACCGAGTTTCTCGGTGAATTCTGCCGAGAAACTCTGTCGTGTGTACGGGGCCTAAGTGAACCAACAATGCACTAGCTTAAAGGAGCCTATTTAGAAGAAAAAAAAAACGGACCTTTACAACCCCTTTAACCACTTAACGCCCGCCGCACGCCTATTTACGTCCACAAAATGGCACGTACAGGCAGATGGGCGTATATATACGTCCTTGCCTTCTAGCGGGTGGGGGGTCCGATCGGGACCCCCCCCGCTGCGTGCGGCGGTCGGATCCCCTCGGGGAGCGATCCGGGACGATGGCGCGATCGCTCCCCGGAGCTGAAGAACGGGGAGAGCCGTATGTAAACACGGCTTCCCCGTGCTTCACTGTGGCGGCTGCATCGATCGAGTCATCCCTTTTATAGGGAGATTCGATCGATGACGTCAGTCCTACAGCCACACCCCCCTACAGTTGTAAACACACACTAGGTGAACCCTAACTCCTACAGCGCCCCCTGTGGTTAACTCCCAAACTGCAACTGTCATTTTTACAATAAACAATGCAATTTAAATGCATTTTTTGCTGTGAAAATGACAATGGTCCCATAAATGTGTCAAAATTGTCCGAAGTGTCCGCCATAATGTCACGAAAAAAATCGCTGATCGCCGCCATTAGTAGTAAAAAATAAATAATTAATAAAAATGCAATAAAACTATCCCCTGTTTTGTAAACGCTATAAATTTTGCGCAAACCAATCGATAAACGCTTATTGCGATTTTTTTATCAAAAATAGGTAAAAGAATACGTATCGCCCTAAACTGAGGAATTTTTTTTTTTTTATATATATATGTTTTTGGGGGATATTTATTATAGCAAAAAGTAAAAAATATTGAATTTTTTTCAAAATTGTTGCTCTATTTTTGTTTATAGCGCAAACAATAAAAACCGCAGAGGTGATCAAATACCACCAAAAGAAAGCTCTATTTGTGGGGAAAAAAGGACGCCAATTTTGTTTGGGAGCCACGTCGCACGACCGCGCAATTGTCTGTTAAAGCGACGCAGTGCCGAATCGCAAAACCTGGCCTGGGCATTTAGCTGCCTAAAGGTCCGGGGGCTTAAGTGGTTAAAGGAACCAATTTATAAAATAAAAAACGTACCTTTACAACCCCTTTAATGTGCATTATGTCAAATGCTGCATGCACTGTGCTAAGGTAACCCTTAATTTGAATAGGCTGCCAAACACACCAAAAAAGATGCATGTGTTGTGGTGCACTGGCACTATTGGCAAGGTGTGTTGGGGTGCCCAAAAAAATAAATGGCACCGCAGAGCCCCTAGCGCACAATGTATTACCGAAAACCCACAAGTTTTACTGCAGCATAAGCCTAGTCTTTGTCATGTGACTACAAATTTCCTCTCTCATTGGACAATCTCTTTAAAAATAACTTTTTTGGGGTAAATAAGTATCATTATCCTGGTGTGTTAGCTTTATGAATAAAGCGTATGTATCTACAATATATAAAACACATAAAATAATCTGTGCAATGCCATTTAACCACTTGTCTGGTTAAAGACCGGGCCACTTTTTGCGATTCGGCACTGCGTCGCTTTAGCTGACAATTGCGCAGTCGTGTGACGTGGCTCCCAAACAAAATGTACACCTTTTTTTCCCCACAAATAGAGCTTTCTTTTGGTGGTATTTGATCATCTCTGTGGTTTTTATTTTTTGCTATAATAAATATCCCCAAAAAATATATATAAAAAAAATGTCCTCAGTTTAGGCCGATACGTATTCTTCTACTTATTTTTGGTAAAAAACCATTGCAATAAACGTTTATTAATCGGTTTGAGCAAAAGTTATAGCGTCTACAAAATAGGGGATAGTTTTATGGCATTTTTTTTTTTTACTAGTAATGGCGGCGATCAGCGATTTTTATAGTGACTGCCACATTATGGCGGACACATCAGACACTTTTGACACATTTTTGGGACCATTGTCATTTTTACAGCGATCAGTGCTATAAAAATGCACTGATTACTGTGAAAAGGACACTGGCAGTGAAAGGGTTAACCACTAGGTGGCGCTGTAGGGGTTAAGTGTGCCCTAATGAGTGCTTCTTACTGTAGGGGGATGTGTGTGACAAGACAGTGATCACCGCTTCCGATTACAGGAAGCAGTGATCACTGTCATTGCCACTAGGCAGAGCGGGGAGATGCTTGTTTACATCAGCATCTCCCCGTTCTTCCTCACCGTGAGACGATCGCGGGTATCCCCACGGCGATCGAGAATGTGGGATCCGTGGTCGGGCTCACGGAGCTTGCGGCAGGCGTGCGCGTCCACAATGCCGCTTCCTTTTAAGGGGACGTACAGGTACGTCCTTTTGCCCAGGTGTGCCATTCTGTTGATGTATAACTGCGTGCGGCGGTCGGCAAGCAATTAAAGTTAAACTTTACCTAGAAAAAAAAATGCAAACAAGCAGGATATTTAATGCTGCAGAAACATGCTATGTTTGACAAGGCTGTTGTGGTTCGTCTGTTACCCTGCCCCATCCAGGCACACACTTTTCACTCATTCCAGGATATGAAAGCAATCTTTGCACTTTATGTTTTTATTGAAGGAGATTAAACTTGGATAAGGAATGGAACCCCAAGTAATTAACCACTTAAGCCCCGGACCAATATGCTGCTAAATGACCCAAGGGGTTTTTACAGTTCGGCACTGCGTCGCTTTAACAGACAATTGCGCGCTCGTGCGACGTGGCTCCCAAACAAAATTAGCGTCCTTTTTTCCCCACAAATAGAGCTTTCTTTTGGTGGTATTTGATCACCTCTGCGGTTTTTATTTTTTGCGCTATAAACAAAAATAGAGCGACAATTTTGAAAAAAATTCAATATTTTTTACTTTTTGCTGTAATAAATATCCCCCAAAAACATATATACATTTTTTTTTCCCTCAGTTTAGGCCGATACGTATTCTTCTACCTATTTTTGGTAAAAAAAATCGCAATAAGCGTTTATCGATTGGTTTGCGCAAAATTTATAGCGTTTACAAAATAGGGGATAGTTTTATTATTTTTTTTTTTTTTACTACTTATGGCGGCGATCAGCGATTTTTTTCATGACTGCGACATTATGGCGGACACTTCGGACAATTTTGACACATTTTTGGGACCATTGTCATTTTCACAGCAAAAAATGCATTTAAATTGCATTGTTTATTGTGAAAATGACAGTTGCAGTTTGGGAGTTAACCACAGGGGGCGCTGTAGGAGTTAGGGTTCACCTAGTGTGTGTTTACAACTGTAGGGGGGTGTGGCTGTAGGACTGATGTCATCGATCGAGTCTCCCTATAAAAGGGATGACTCGATCGATGCAGCCGCCACACTTTACATACGGCTCTCCCCGTTCTTCAGCTCCGGGGAGCGATCGCAACGGAGCCGCTATAAACAAATAGCCGCGCCGTGGTCCCGGATCGCTCCCCGAGGGAATCCGCCCGCCGCATGTAGCGGGGGGGTTCACGATCGGACCCCCCACCCGTTAGAAGGCAAGGACGTACCTGTACGCCCATTTGCCTGTACGTGCCATTCTGTGGACGTACATATACATGCGGCGGTCGGGAAGTGGTTACCAGTCAATGTTGGGACTACTATATACATCACAGTATATACAATATCCTCTTCTCCTCCTGTACATTGCTTCCTTTCTTGCACTCTCCAGATTAGCTAGCACTGTAGGCCTGACACTGGCTCAGCCAGGCCCAAAGCAAAGGCCCTTTACAGGCAGGGACCGGGGGCCCCTATGGTGTAGCAAAATAGAAAAAAGTCCCAGTGCTAGCTGTCCCTGGGGCTACTGCTTCCAATACCATCTCTTCAGGCACTGCCAGCCCTCCTGGCTGCAGCTGCCTCACTCCACTGCCTGTGCCACCACCATCCTCCAGACTGGCTCTGCACCCATCCCAGGCTGCTGCACCTCAGTCCTCTCAGGCGTGCCTTCCAGTCCTCTCGATGGTGTGTACACTCATCAGCCCTCTTGGCTGCCTCTGTGGAACTCCTGGAGACTCTCCCGCTGTCCTCTCTTGCTCCTCCTGTGCCTCTTGGCCAGGACACCTCTGTGGGTTCTAAGAGGGTCCCGTCCGCACCAGAGCCCAGCCTAAGGTCACCACCCCTCCCCCCTGGGAGCTCCCTCAAAGCCCCTGACAACCTAACACTCCATCTCCTTCTTCCACCCGATCAACTTCTCCCCAGCTGGGCTGACCCTGGGTATTTAAGGAGGCCTGCCCCCTGCCTGTCCCAGTTGGGAATGGATCATTGCTCCCTAGAATATCCCAGGTGGATCCACCTGCCCTCTCCACCTCTCTTTCCAGAAAGTACCAGAAGGAAAGAAGTGGGATGTCCTGGTGACACCACCTGTGAGTCATCCAGCACTGCTCTAGGTCACTCCCAACCAGGGGCGGACTGACAACTCATGGGGCCCCAGGGCAATAGAAGATTATGGGGGCCCCCCCAGTCTTACAGATGGCCACCACGCCAGGAGGCAGTGTAGAGGTAGGGCAGCTAAAATCTCAGGATTTTCACATCAAAAGCATATCGGTTTCGGACATATCAGGGACAGATGTAAAAAAAACACAGATTGTTACATACTGTCCCTGTTTTTATTGAGCCAGGCAACTCTGATGGGGCCCCCTACTGGCATGGGGCCCTCGGGCAGTGCCCGAGAGCCTCAATGGTCAGTCCGCCCCTGCTCCCAACCCAGATCCCCAAAACACACCCAGGCTTGGCTGCCAGCTCTTCTACTCTTCTAGCACACTAGAGGGTTCTACATTACATTTTTGGTTTTTAGGTTTTCTACCAGTTTATGTATTTTTTTTTAGGGACTTAAGATATGTAGCTTTTTTCAAGTTTTTTTTCTAGCTTTATGATATAATGGCACCTTTCCTTCCTGTGATTCATGTATCAAACATGTTGATGTATAACTCAAAATTGTCTCTCATTTGGAGGGGATGTCGCTCTTTGGGAACCAAGTCCCTCCGCCTCTCCTCAGGTGTCCCTCTTTTTGGTTTGATATATGGATCTCTATAAAATGTATTATTTAACTATGAAAAATGTTATACTTTACTAAATCTTTCTTTCAGCCTTTAAATTATATTTAATTTCTTAATTCTTTTTTTAAAAGCACCAGTGAGTTTAAAGCGGGGGTTCACCCTAAAAAAACTGTTTTCTTTATCTACCATCCCATACAGCATACTAGCGTCAGCTATAGTATGTTTTTTTTTTTTTTTGCTGTATTTACCGTTTAATCCTTTAGTTTAGTTTCAGACTCTGGCGGGGAAATAGGCGTTCCTATGAAGAGGGGAAAATGATTGACGTCCGGCTATGGCGCGTCACGCGTTCCGAAAATAGCCAAAATAGGACTCGGATATATACGGCGCCTGCGCAGTCAGATCCTAGTCTGTGCGCAGGCGCCGTATAGCGATGTGAAGAGCCGAGTCCTACTCCGGCTATTTTCGGAATGCGTGACGCGCCATAGCCGGACGTCAATCATGTTCCCCTCTTCATAGGAACGCCTATTTCCCGCGGGAGTCTGAAACTAAACTAAAGGATTAAACGGTAAAAAAAAAACATACTATAGCTGACGCTAGTATGCTGTATGGGATGGTTCATGGATGTTTTTTAGGGTGAACCTTCCGCTTTAACCAATCAATTTTTGCATATCCATCATGGTGTGTGTAACTGGGTGTATGGCAGGGGTGTGTCATTTTCCCAAATCAACTGCTTTGTGCATCCAGGTGGATTATACTGTGTTTTTTTTATTTTTTTTATGAAAACTGGCCCATAATAGTAACAAAAAAACTATTTTATTTTATTTTAAGGGGTGTTTTTTCACCTTAATGCATCGTCTGCATTAAGATGAAAAAACACCTTGCAGTGTCCTGCCCCCCAGCCCCCCCCCCCCCTTTTACTTACCTGAGCCCCGAATCTCTGTTGGCGCGATCCCGCGTTGCTTTCTTCACGGCTTCTCGACTCTTTATTGGATAGATTGATAGCAGCATAGCCAATGGCTACGGCTGCTGTCAATCGAATCGAATGATGCGGCCAATTGGGGGTAGGCATGTGCATTTCGTTTCGTTCCGAATCGAAATTCGGACGAATTTTTCATTATTCGGACATTCGGATGCATACGAATTCCCGAATTGCAATATTAATGAATTTACCGAATTCGAACGAACGTTTTCGATTCCGAATCGAAAACCCGCGGACGAAATTCGATCGGAATTCGAATTATTTTTTTTTTCGAATTCTGATCGAATTTCGTCCGCGGGTTTTCGATTTGGATTTGGAAATTTTTTTTTTTTTTTTTTTTTTTAATTCCGATCGAATTTCGTCCGCGGGTTTTCGATTTGGAATTCGAAATTTTTTTTTTTTTTTTTTTTTCGAATTCCGATCGAATTTCGTCCGCGGGTTTTCGATTTGGAATTCGAATTTTTTTTTTTCCAATTCCGATCGAATTTCGAAATTATATTCGAAGAGAGAATTTTCGAATTCGACCGGATTTTTCGAAATTCGGTCGAAAACGAACGAGTTCCGAAAACGAATTTAACACATGTAACAAACCTAACTTAACGAAATTAATTAAATAACGAATTAAAACGAAACGAAACGAAACGAAATTTTCCCTTTTGCACATGCCTAATTGGGGGGGCGAGGCCGAGTCATACACTCGGCGGCTATGGACGCCGATTGTATGACACGTGAGCTTGCCCGCAAGGTAACCCCCTAGGGATAGAGCTTCCCAAAGGGGGTTATCTATTGCAGGGAGGAGCCACGAGAGCCACCGTGGGACCCCAGAAGAGGACCATTGGGGCCACTCTGTGCAAAATGAACTGCACAGTGGAGGTAAGTATGACATGTTTGTTATTTAAAAAAACAAAAAAAACAAACCCATAGTATTAGTTTAACTGCATTTTTCTTGCTACTACCATAACCTTCCACCAAAGAACAACCCAAAATATATTCCCCTGCTCCTGACAATCGCAGCGATACCACATATGTGTATGTTGTTGTACCCATAGTACAGCCCAGAAACAATAGTGCGCATTTTGCTTTTTTTTATCCTACCTAAAACCCACCGACACTGATACTAAATATAAAAAAGAAAAAATCCTGTACCAAAAAATACTGACCCTGACCTTAACCATAATGCAGTATTTTCCTGATAGCAGTATTTCAGGAAAATACCTCAATATGACCACTAGATGGACCACTAGATGAAGCTGACGATCATAGGAAATACTCATTTTAGACACATTATAGGGATTACTTGTGAAGGCTGTGCAAATGCTGAGGCATTCACATGGCATTTTTTTTATAAACAGGTCCTTTTGTGCTGTTTTAACACAATCTTTTTTCCTGCCTTAACCACTTGCCGACCGGCTAATGCCGATATACATCAGCAAAATGGCATGGCCGTGCAAAGCAACGTACCTGCACATTGGTTTGAATTTGCCACTTGATGTCTGCTGGTGTCCCGCGATCGTGTCACGGAGCTGCAGAACAGGGAGATGCCTATGTAAACAAGACTTTTCCCTGTTCTGCCTAGTGACAGGACAGCGATTGTCTGCTCCCTGTCATTGGGAGCATTGATCACTGTCGTGTCACTTGTAGCCCATCCCCCACACAGTTAGAATCACTCCCTAGGACACACTTAACCGCTTCATCGCCCCTTAGTGTTTAACCCCTTCCCTGCCAGTGTCATTTACACAGTAAGCAGTGCATTTTTATAGCACTGATCGCTGTATAAATGACAATGGTCCCAAGATAGTGTCCCAAGTGTCTGATGTGTTCGCCATAATGTCGCAGTCACGATCAAAATCGCTGATCGCCGCCATTACTAATAAAAAATAATAATATTAAAAATGCCATAAAACTATTCCCTATTTTGTACGCTATAACTTTTGAACAAACCAATCAATATCCGCTTATTGCGATTTTTTTTACCAAAAATATGTTGAAGAATACGTATCGTCCTAAACTGAAAAAAAAATGTGTTTTTTCGCATATTTTTAGGGGATATTTATTATAGCAAAAAGTAAAAAATATTGCTTTTTTTTTTAAATTGTTGCTCTTTTTTTGTTTATAGCCCAAAAAATAAAAAACGCAGAGGTGATCAATTACCACCAAAAGAAAGCTCTATTTGTGGGAAAAAAAAGGACGCCAATTTTGTTTGGGTGGAACGTCGCACGACCACACAATTGTCAGTTAAAGCGACGCAGTGCCAAATCGCAAAAAGTGCTCTGGTCAGGAAGGGGGTAAATTCTTCTGGGTGTGAAGTGGTTAAAGTTGCATTCAACATTAATTTTAAATAGGCTAGCAGGGCACCTTAGCACATCTGCATCATTTTTGACAAAGCAGGGTAGAACAATATATTTAGCCAGATTCAGAGAGATCGGTTTATCTTTTGGCCGGCGTAGCGCATCCCATTTGCACTACGCCGACGTAACATAGTGAGGCAAGGCCAGTATTCACGAAACACTTGCTCCGTAAGTTATGTCGGCGTAGCGAAAATGGGCCAGCGTAACCCCGCCTAATTCAAAGTAGGCAGGTAGTGGGCCTGCTGCATTTAAATTAACCGTGACCCCGTGTAAATGAAGGGCCGTTCGTACGGCGCATGTGCGCACATGCTCAGAATCACGTCGCAAATACTCCCTACGATACGACGGCTCAATGCGTACGACGTGAACCTAACTTACGCCCAGCCCCATTCACGTACGACTTGCGTAAACAACGTAAAATCTGACAGCACTTCAGACGTCCATACCTTTGCATGGGCCGCGCCATCTTTTTGGTGGTTTATCTTTACGCCGGAAAAACGCCTTACGTAAACGGCGTAGCTTACTGCGACGGGCGTACGTACATTTGTGAATCGGCGTATCTTGCTCATTTACATATTTGACGCGTAAATCAACGTAAGCGCCCCCTAGCGGCCAGCGTAAATATGCACCCAAGATACGACGGCGTAGGAGACTTACGTCGGTCGTATCTTTGCAACATTCAGGCGTAGCTCATTTTAAGAATGAGCGCATAGATACGACGGCGCATTTTCAGACTTACGACGGCGTATCTACTAATACGTCGGCGTAAGTCTCTCTGAATCTGGCCCATTGTGTTGGCAGCAGGTAACATACAAGTGCATTGGGGTAGCATTCTAAATAAAGTTGAATGTATCGTGCATTAACCACTTGCCGAACGCCGCATGTATATGTACGTCCACAGAATGGCACGTACAGGCATATGGGCGTACATGTACGTCCCTGCCTTTCCGTGGGTCGGGGGTCCGATCGGGACCCCCCCTGCTACATGCGGCGGTCTGATACCAGCGGGGAGCGATCCGGGACGACTGCGCGGCTATTCGTTTATAGCCGCTCCGTCGCGATCGCTCCCCAGAGTTGAAGAACGGGGAGAGCTGTATGTAAACACGGCTTCCCCGTGCTTCACTGTGGTGGCTGCATCGATCGAGTGATCCCTTTTATAGGGAGACTCGATCGATGACGTCAGTCCTACAGCCACACCCCTCTACAGTTGTAAACACACACTAGGTGAACCCTAACTCCTACAGCGCCCCCTGTGGTTAACTCCCAAACTGCAACTGTCATTTTCACAATAAACAATGCAATTTAAATGCATTTTTTGCTGTGAAAATGACAATGGTCCCAAAAATGTGTCAAAATTGTCCGAAGGGTCCGCCATAATGTCGCAGTCACGAAAAAAATCACTGATCGCCGCCATTAGTAGTAAAAAAAAAAGAATGAATAAAAATGCAATAAAACTATCCCCTATTTTGTAAACGCTATAAATTTTGCGCAAACCAATCGATAAACGCTTATTGCGATTTTTTTTTACCAAAAATAGGTAGAAGAATACGTATCGGCCTAAACTGAGGAAATTTTTTTTTTTTATATATATATGTTTTTGGGGGATATTTATTATAGCAAAAAGTAAAAAATATAGCATTTTTTTCAAAATGTTTCGCTCTATTTTTGTTTATAGCGCAAAAAATAAAAACCGCAGAGGTGATCAAATACCACCAAAAGAAAGCTCTATTTGTGGGGAAAAAATGACGCCAATTTTGTTTTGGAGCCACGTCGCACGACCGCGCAATTGTCTGTTAAAGCGACGCAGTGCCGAATCGCAAAACCTGGCCTGGGCATTTAGCAACAAAATGGTCCGGGGCTTGAGTGGTTAATGTGTATTGCGTTTATAGCTTTTTTTTTTTGTAGCATACCCGTGTAAATAGGTCCTAGGGTCAAGTTCCTATGCAATGTTCCTATTTAATTCTGTTTTTATACCCCGGGACAAATACCCCATGCCCTCTGACTTGTCCACAGTTACCTAACATCAGGTTACCTCTATAGGCCTCAATAGTTCTTGCACAACTCTCTGATTTAAATGAGAAAGTGTTAATTAACAGACTGACAAGAGCCATATGGCACCATAAATACTCTCATATTCCAGACAAAATAACAAATGTGTTAGCCTCGCTTGTCTAGAACACAGAGCTTTACCCTCCTGAATTTACGGCTGTAGGATCAGGACAGCTGCGAGGGGCTTTAATGTATAGACGCTTAGAGCTATGCTAGGGAGCGCAATTCTTTTCCAATAATCTGCAAACGTTTTTTGGCTTTTATTTTAAGTTGATATTTAAATCTTGTTGATGCATTGGGTATTTAAAGGGCAATGAAACGTAATTATTGTAACAGATGTAAAGTTAAGAATTTAGCCCCCCCCCCAAAGCTGTCATTAAAGAAAAATTGGCAGGCCAAACCCAAATACTCCTGTCCTAAAGTGGGGTCCCCTTGATGGCAACTACCTCCATGGTGCTTCTGTATGTCACCCGCATCTGAAGGAGGGATCTGATTGCATGGCACAGGTATTACCTTTTACGACCAGGATTTTTCTAGCAACTTATAGTTTACAAGTTTAAATCAGTATTTTTTGCAAGAAAATTACTTTTACCCCCAAACATTATACATTTTCTTTAGCAGAGAGCCTTGAGAATAAAATGGTGATCATGGCAATTTTTTATATCGCACGGTATTTGCACAGCAGTTTTGCAAATACATTTCTTGGGGTGATGTTTACTTAAAGCGGATGTGCCATGGGAAAAAAATATTAAAAGCCAGCAGCTACAAATACTGCAGCTGCTGACTTTTAATATTAGGACACTTACCTGTCCTGGAGTCCAGCGCCGATCGCAGCAGAGGACGAGCGATCGCTCGTCTCTCTGCTGCTCCCCCCGCCATCCACGCTGAGGGAACCAGGAAGTGAAGCGCTGCGGCTTCACTGCCCGGTTCCCTACGGCGCATGCGCGAGTCGCGCCGCGCCCGCCGATTGGCTCCCGCTGTGTGCTGGGAGCCGAGTGTTCCCAGCACACAACGGGGGGGGCGACGGGTTGTGACGGAATGCCCGTCTTTTGCCCGTGAATGCCGGGCCGGAAGTGGGTGCAAATACCTGTCTTTAGACAGGTATCTGCACCCCCCTCCCCCTGAAAGGTGTCAGGTGCCAGTGACATTTTTACAGTAATCGGTGCATTTTTATAGCACTGATCGCTGTAAAAATGACAATGGTGCCAAAAGTGTCCGACGTGTCCGCCATAATGTCCCAGTCACGATAAAAATCGCATTAGTAGTAAAAAAAAAATATTAATAAAAATGCCATAAAACAGTCCCCTATTTTGTAGACGCTATAACTTTTGCGCAAACCAATCAATAAACACTACAAAAATATGTAGAAGAATATGTATCTGTCTAAACTGTGGGAAAAAAAGTTTTTTTATATATTTTTTGGGGATATTTATTATAGCAAAAAGTAAAAAAAATATTTTTATTGCGCAAAAAAAAAAAAAAAATCGCAGAGGTGATCAAATACCACCAAAAGAAAGCTCTATTTGTGGGAAAAAAGCAAATTTGTTTGGGAGCCACATCGCACAACTGCGCAATTGTCAGTTAAAGTGCCGAATCGCAAAAAGGGGCCTGGTCTTTGACCACCAAAATGGTGAAGCAGTTAAGTGAGTTATTCCTAAGAATTACAGGCCTACAATATAAAACGCCATATTTCCATGCAAAACAATGTACCGCTTTGAGCTTCAAAAATCTGACATAATCGTACAGCCAGGGAGGTTAAAGCGGATGTCCGCTCAAAAAAAAATATTAAAAGCCAGCAGCTACAAATACTGCAGCTGCTGACTTTTAATATTAGGACACTTACCTGTCCTGGAGTCCAGCGGCGTCCGCAGCAGAGGACGAGCGAGCGCTCGTCACCCTGCTGCTCCCCCCTCCATCCACGGTGAGGGAACCAGGAAGTGAAGTGCTCCGGCTTCACTGCCCGGTTCCCTACGGCGCATGCGCGAGTCGCGCTGCGCCCACTGATTGGCTCCCGCTGTGTGCTGGGAGCCGAGTGTTCCCAGCACACAACGGGGGACGGACGGGATGTCAGAAAAAACCTGTCTTTTGCCCGTGACGTGTGGCCGGAAGTGGGTGCAAATACAGGTATCTGCACCCCCCTCCCCCCTGAAAGGTGTCAAATGTGACACCGGAGGGGGGAGGGTGACGATCAGCGCGACTTCACTTTAGGGTGGAGATCCGCTTTAAACTTCTATCCTGGAGTCCAGCCTTTAATGCAGGAGTGCTGTGGATTGAGTGAAAGTACCATTTTATGTGTGATTTTGACAACAAAAGAAATTCCATTTCCAATATTGTTGTACAGGGAGTGCAGAATTATTAGGCAAGTTGTATTTTTGAGGATTAATTTTATTATTGAACAACAACCATGTTCTCAATGAACCCAAAAAACTCATTAATATCAAAGCTGAATATTTTTGGAAGTAGTTTTTAGTTTGTTTTTAGTTTTAGCTATTTTAGGGGGATATCTGTGTGTGCAGGTGACTATTACTGTGCATAATTATTAGGCAACTTGACAAAAAAAATATATATACCCATTTCAATTATTTATTTTTACCAGTGAAACCAACATAACATCTCAACATTCACAAATATACATTTCTGACATTCAAAAACAAAACAAAAACAAATCAGTGACCAATATAGCCACCTTTCTTTGCAAGGACACTCAAAAGCCTGCCATCCATGGATTCTGTCAGTGTTTTGATCTGTTCACCATCAACATTGCGTGCAGCAGCAACCACAGCCTCCCAGACACTGTTCAGAGAGGTGTACTGTTTTCCCTCCTTGTAAATCTCACATTTGATGATGGACCACAGGTTCTCAATGGGGTTCAGATCAGGTGAACAAGGAGGCCATGTCATTAGTTTTTCTTCTTTTATACCCTTTCTTGCCAGCCACGCTGTGGAGTACTTGGACGCGTGTGATGGAGCATTGTCCTGCATGAAAATCATGTTTTTCTTGAAGGATGCAGACTTCTTCCTGTACCACTGCTTGAAGAAGGTGTCTTCCAGAAACTGGCAGTAGGACTGGGAGTTGAGCTTGACTCCATCCTCAACCCGAAAAGGCCCCACAAGCTCATCTTTGATACCAGCCCAAACCAGTACTCCACCTCCACCTTGCTGGCGTCTCAGTCGGACTGGAGCTCTCTGCCCTTTACCATTCCAGCCACGGGCTCTTCCATCTGGCCCATCAAGACTCACTCTCATTTCATCAGTCCATAAAACCTTAGAAAAATCAGTCTTGAGATATTTCTTGGCCCAGTCTTGACGTTTCAGCTTGTGTGTCTTGTTCAGTGGTCGTCGTTTTTCAGCCTTTCTTACCTTGGCCATGTCTCTGAGTATTGCACACCTTGTGCTTTTGGGCACTCCAGTGATGTTGCAGCTCTGAAATATGGCCAATCTGGTGGCAAGTGGCATCTTGGCAGCTGCACGCTTGACTTTTCTCAGTTCATGGGCAGTTATTTTGCACCTTGGTTTTTCCACACGCTTCTTGCGACCCTGTTGACTATTTTGAATGAAACGCTTGATTGTTCGATGATCACGCTTCAGAAGCTTTGCAATTTTAAGAGTGCTGCATCCCTCTGCAAGATATCTCTCTATTTTTGACTTTTCTGAGCCTGTCAAGTCCTTCTTTTGACCCATTTTGCCAAAGGAAAGGAAGTTGCCTAATAATTATGCACACCTGATATAGGGTGTTGATGTCATTAGACCACACACCTTCTCATTACAGAGATGCACATCACCTAATATGCTTAATTGGTAGTAGGCTTTCGAGCCTATACAGCTTGGAGTAAGACAACATGCATAAAGAGGATGATGTGGTCAAAATACTCATTTGCCTAATAATTCTGCACTCCCTGTATTGTCACTCTAATGTACCAATAAACGACACTTCAAGGATTTCAGTGTTGCTGGCTCTTTCTATTGTTTATGAAATTCCAATTACCACAGGTATGACGAGCTTAAAGAGGAACTGCAGTCGGCTCACATCATTTATAATAAAAACATCTTTGCCATTCTGAAGCTTCCCTCCAACCACTTTGCATATTATTTTATATATACTGTGATTCTGTACTTGCCAAATTTTCTGCAGAAATCTCCCTCCACTGAGTCTGGCTGCAACCATTTTAACTGTGGGCAGCTGAAGCTGCTGCCTGTTCACTTCCTGGATTTACACAGACACACAGCTCCAGCTCTGCAGCTCACTTTGGCCCTCTTGTGACTAACCCCCCTCCCTTCCTGGCAAACTCTCGCAAGAGTGAGAGAGCTGTGCATGATGTCATAAGCCTAGGCTTTTTACCAGACAAGAAACAGGAAGTGGGCTGTATAAGGGATTGAGGCCCTGTTCACATTTGTGCGATGCCAGACATTGCATGAAATTTGGATGTAATCCGCAGCGCACTGCTGTTCACATTACATTTGATGTCTGTGCGGTGCGATATCAGCCATACGGTCCAAAGACGCACATGACCTTTTTTTCTGTTCGGACCAGAATCGGATCACATGTGTGTTCACACATGTGATCCGATTCATGTCCGAACTGTCAGTTCGCACTGCGATACGCAAGCTGAAATGGGGGTGTTGGTAAGATATAATGACACTCCCCAGCAGTTTGCATATGGCAATGTGAACTGCCGTGCGTGTCGGGTGCGATGCGGGAACCCGCAGTGGATTTGCGGTGTTCTCGCATCGCACAAGTGTGAACCGGGCTTTACTGGCAGAATTTTTTTTTTTTTACTATCCAAAGTTAAAACAACAAGGGCAGAAGATTTAATAGATGGAAAGATTAAAAAATGACTCAAGTTCTGCTTTAAATTGAATCTGTCACATGTCACCATCTGGGAGATTTCCATTCACGTCCCGTTTCATTGACCGCCTCCAATGGGGCAGGAAGTGAGAAGGATCTATCCTGCATAGAAAAAAGCAACAACAAAAAACTGATAGGCTTCGTACACACGACCGAGGAACTCGTCGTAAATGAAACATCGTTTTCCTAGACGAGTTCCTTGTCAGGCTTGTCGAGAAACTCGACAAGCTTGCCTTGCGTACACACTGTCAAGACCAAATCTCGTCGTTCTCAAACGCGGTGACGTACAACACGTACGACGGCAGGGGAAGTTCGATTCCACTGGCACAACCCTTGGGGCTGCGTTTGCTAATCTCATGTTACTGCGTGTTAAAGCGGGAGTTCACCCATAAAAAATGTTTTACCCGTAGATTAATGCTCATTTTGTCTAGGGGAATCGGCTAGTTGTTTTAAAATCCGGGCAGTACTTACCGTTGTAGAGAGCGATCTTCTCCGCCGCTTCCGGGTATGGGTCTTCGGGAGTGGGCGTTCCTTCTTGATTGACAGTCTTCCGACAGGCTTCCGACAGTCGCATCCATCGCGTCACGAGTAGCCGAAAGAAGCCGAACGTCGGTGCGGCTCTATACGGCGCCTGCGCACCGACGTTCGGCTACTTTCAGAAAATCGTGACGCGATGGATGTGACCGTCGGAAGACTGTCAATCAAAATAGGAACGCCCAGTCCCGCAGCCCATACCCGGAAGCGGCGGAGAAGATCGCTCTCTACAACGGTAAGTACAGCTTCGATTTTAAAACAACTAGCCGATTCCCCTAGACAAAATGAGCAGGAATCTAAGGTTAAAAAGTGGTATTTCCGGGTGAACCTCCACTTTAAGTAAAAGTTTGGTAAGAGACGATTTGCACTTTTCAGACTGTTACAGCGTGACAAATGTGCTACAGTATCTCCATTACAAACGCTACTTTTACCGAAGGTGCGCTCCCGTCTCATACTTTATTCTGAGCATGCGTGGGTTTCTTAGCATACACACGAACGTGTTTCTCATCGAAAACCAACCCAACGAGGAACACGACGAGGAAATTGAGACTCCCGACGAGGAAGAAGAGAACTTGTTCTCTTTTTTTCTCGTTGAGTTCCTCGACAGTTTTCTCGATGAAAAACATACACACGACCGTTTTCCTTGGCAAAAAAGCTCTGCCGCCAAGTTTCTTGATGGATTCTGTCGAGGAAAACGGTCGTGTGTACGAGGCCATAGGAATGCAGAAGTTCTAGTCTACACTTTTCCTGTGAGCTGCCAAAAAGATGCTCGGAGTTGGATTTATTACAATTACAGTTATTATATGGAGGCGCCCAGAGAATTTATTATGACATTGAAACATTAATCTATATACTGACATATTTAGCAGAAATAAGTCACTCTGTGTAATTAGTGGATTGCTGCACATTCAAATGTTTATTTGCACATTCTCGATTTAATTTTTATATCAATCTGCTTTAACCACTTCAGTCCTGGGCCAATTCTGATGCCGCGTACACACGACCGTTTTCTGGGTTCTAAAAAAATATGTTTTTAAGGCTCTAGAAAAAAGTTTTTTTTTTCAACTTGATCATTTAAACGGCCTTGCCTACACACTATCGTGAAAAAAAAAATGCTCTAGCAAAGCGCGGTGACGTACAACAGCACTATAAAGGGGAAGTTCCATGCGGATGACGCCACCCTTTGGGCTGCTTTAGCTGATTCCGTGTTAGTAAAAGACGATGCACGCTTTTCAGTCTGTTACAGCGTGATGAATGTGCTATCTCCATTACGAACTGTAGTATTACCAGAACGAGCGCTCCCGTCTCATAATTTGCTTCTGAGCATGCACGTTTTTTTCACGTCGTTAAAGCCCACACACGACCATTTTTTACAACCTTAAAAACGACAACATTAAAAACGTCGTGAAAAAATAGAGCATGTTCGATAAAAAAATTGCCCATTTTTTAGAACCCGAAAAATGCTCTGAAGCACACACGGTCGTTTTTAATGACATAAAAAAAACGTAATTTTTTTAGAACCCGAAAAACGATCGCGTGTACGTGGCATGACACTTTGTTTCTTCATGTAAAAATCATCATCATTTTTTTGCTATTTTTTGCTAGAAAAATAAATAGAACCCCCAAACACTATATATGTTTTTTTTAGCAGAGACCCTAGAGAATACAATGGCGGTCATTGCAACTTTTTATCATGCATTGTATTTGCGCAGCAATTTTTCAAACACTTTTTTTGCATAATGTGACAGATGAAGTTACGCCAAGTAAATAGATACCTTAGGCCTCGTACACACCACCGGACATGTCCGATGAAAACGGTCCGCGGACCGTTTTCATCGGACATGTCCGCTCGGAGATTTCGGTCTGATGGCTGTACACACCATCAAACCGAAATCCCCGCGGACAGAGAACGCGGTGACGTAGACGACACCGACGTTCTCTATCGCGCGAGTTCAATGCTTCCACGCATGCATCGAATCAATTCGACGCATGCGCGGGATTTCGGTCCGCTGGTTAGACGTACTAACCAGCGGACATGTCCGACGGACAGCTTTCCAGCGGACATGTTTCTTAGCATGCTAAGAAACATTTGTCTGCTGGAAATCTGTCCGCTAGCCTGTACACACAATCGGATCTGTCCGCTGAAACTGGTCCGCGGACCAGTTTCAGCGGACATGTCCGGTCGTGTGTACGAGGCCTAACATGTAACGCTTCAAAATTGCACACGCTCGTGGAATGACGCCAAACTTCCTACCTAAAAATGCCCATAGGCAACTCTTTAATGTTTTTTTACTGGTTACATGTTTTGAGTTACAGAGGAGGTCTAGTGCTAGAATTATTTCTCTCGCTCTAATGTTCGTGGCGACACAACACATGTGTGGTTTGAACACCGTTTTCATATGTGGGTGGGTCTTACGTATGCGTTCGCTTCTGCGTGCGAGCACACGGGGACATGGTCACAAAAAAAAAAAAAAAAAATTGTATTGTTGTTAATTTTACTTATTTTAATTTTATTTTGACACTTAGGGAAAAAATATTTTTTTCATCATTTTTATTCCTATTACAAGGAATGTACACATCCCTTGTAATAGGAATATGGCATGACAGGACCTCTTTACAGTGAGATATGGGTCAATAAGACCCCACCTCTCACCTCTAGGTTAGGCTCTAAGCGGCGCCGTTTTTTTGAATGCAGAGGCCGGGCGTGATGTCATAACATCGCGCCCGGCTTTTGATGATCATAGAGACTCCGGCGACCATCTGGTTCGCCGGAAATCTCAATGATCAGCATCCGGGACCGGCGGATCCTGTCACCGACTGCACAGGTGAGTCGGCAGAAGCACCGGAGGGTGGCAGGAGGGGTGTCCCCTTTCGCCTCCCGTAGCGGCGGAACAGCCACTATGATCATTCCTATGGTGTAGGGAATCGCCGGCTGAAAATGCTGATATCTGAATGATGTCTGTAGCTGCACCCATCTTTCAGATATATCACCACAAAGTCCCACAAAGCCCAGGATGTCATATGTACATAGGGCGTGCACCCCAAAGCATGTATACAGTATATACACACACAAACACACAAACTTTCTGCTAAATCTAAAAGTTAAAACTATATAACTGTATTGAATTAATAAATTAAGTTCTGTGTGGGAATGAGGTTTTGGGGCTAATTACAGTGTCAATGCCAGTGTCAGTGTCAATGCCCCTTGGAGCCAGTTGCACACTGGGTCATTAGGGTGTGTAGGTAGGTGAGGTGGACGATACAACTAGTGGGATGTTTTTTACCTTAAGGCAGGAAATGCATTAACACCCTGACCTCCAGAAAATTTACCCCCTTTATGACCAGGACATTTTTTGCGATACAGCACTGCGTTACTTTACCTGACAATTGCATGGTTGTGTGACACTGTGCCTAAATAAAATGTATGTCCTTTTTTTCCCCCACAAATAGAGCTTTCTTTTGGTGGTATCATCTCTGTGATTTTACATTTTTGCACTCAAAACAAAAAAAGAGCGAAAATTTTGGGAAAAAAAACACAATATTTTTTACTTTCTGCAATAAAACATACCTAATAAAAAAAACAAAAAAAAAAAAACGGATTTCTTAATCAATTTAGGTCAATCTGTATTTTTCATGTTCTTAATTCTGTATTCTATGGGGCAGATCCACAGACAGACTACGCCGGCGTATCTACTGATACGCCGGCGTACTTTCAAATTACCCACGTCGTATCTTTGGTTTGAATCCTCAAACCAAGATACAACGGCATCTGGTATACGTCCTCGTACGCCTTTCGGATCTAAGATGCAATACTTCGGCGTCCGCTGGGTGGCGTTCACGTCGTTTTCCGCGTCGGGTATGCAAATTAGCTATTTCCGTCGATTAACGAACGTACGAGCGGCCGGCGCATTTTTTTACGGCGTCTCTAGACGGCTTTTTCCGGCGTATAGTTAAAGCTGGTATTTTGCGGCGTATAGTTAGACTTGCCATGTTAAGTATGGTCGTCGTTCCCGAGTCGAAATTTAATTTTTTATTTTTTTTGCGTAAGTCGTCCGTGAATCGGGATGGACGTAATTCACGTCTAAGTTAAAAAAAGGACGTAGTTGCGACATCATTTAGCACAATGCACGGCGGGAAATTTAGAAACGGAGCATGCGCAGTTCATTCGGGGCGGGGATGCGCTTCATTTAAATGAAACAGGCCCCCTAATCGGCGATTTGAATTCCGCCGCCAAAGATACACTACGCCGCCGTAACTTACGGCGCAAAATCTTTAAGGATTCGAAATTACGCCATGTAAGGTACGGCGGCGTAGCGTATCTCTGATACGCTGCGCCGATTTATTTTTATGTGGATCTGGCCCTATATGTTTTTGGTAAAAATAAATAAGTGTATATTTATTGCTTTGTGCAAAAGTTTTAGAGTTTACAAACTGTGGGATATTTTTTTATTTATTTTTTTGTACTAGAAATGGCTGCAGCAATTTCTAGCAGGACTGCAATATTTCAGTGGACAAATTGGACACTTAAGCCTCGTACACATGCATGATTTTCTCGGCACAAAAGCTGCTGGGAGAGTTTTTTTCCCAAGAAAACCGTGCGTGTGTATGGTTTCTCGTCGAGAAAACTGCCTGGAATCTCGACGAGAGAAATAGAGAACCTGCTCTCTATTTTCTCATTGTGATTCTCGGCAGTGTTTTCCTGCTGAGAAACCCAAGCGTCTGTATACTTACCTACCTCCATGGAAACCTGCGCATGTTCGATGAGACTTTGGCGCATGCGCGGTAGCTTCCAAGGCATAGTGTAGGGTGTAGCAAGATGGCGTCGACGGCATCGAATGTGACGAGCGCATGCTTGTTGTAGTCGATGACGTCACCGCGTTCTTGCCATTCAAAAGAACGGTGGTACAAGGGATGGTCATGGTACAAGGGATGGTCAGAGACTGCAGACGTGGTACAAGGGATGGTCAGAGACTGGAGACATGGTACAAGAAATTGTCAGAGACTGAAGACATGGTACAAGAGATCAATGCAGCCCCCTCAGTGCCCATCATTGCAGCCTCACTGTACATATGAATGCAGCCCCACTGTATATATGAACGCAGCCCCACTTTTGTATATAAATGCAGTCCCACTTTTGTATATAAATTCAGTCCCACTGTATATATAAAGTCAGTACCACTTTTGTATATGAATGCAGCCCCACTTTTGTATATGAATGCAGCCCCACTTTTGTATATAAATGCAGTCCCACTTTTGTCTATGAATGCTGCCCCACTTTTGTCTATGAATGCAGCCCCACTTTTGTCTATGAATGCAGCCCCACTTTTGTCTATGAATGCAGCCCCACTTTGTATATTAATGCAGCCCCACTTTTGTATATTAATGCAGCCCCACTTATGTATATTAATGCAGCCCCACTTTTGTATATTAATGCAGCCCCACTTTTGTATATTAATGCAGCCCCACATTGTATATGAATGCAGCCCCACTTGTATATGAATGCAGCCCCACTTGTATATGAATGCAGCCCCACTTGTATATTAATTCAGCCCCACGTTTGTATATTAATGCCGCCCCACTTTTGTCTATGAATGCAGTCCCACTTTGTCTATGAATGCAGTCCCACTTTGTCTATGAATGCAATCTCACTTTTGTCTATGAATGCAGTCCCACGTTTTTATATTAATGCAGCCCCACTTTGTATATGAATAATGCCCCACTTTGTATATGAATGCAGCCCCACTTTTGTATATTAATGCAGCCCCACTTTTGTATATTAATGCAGCCCCACTTTTGTCTATGAATGCAGCCCCACTTTTGTCTATGAACGCAGTCCCACTTTGTCTATGAATGCAGTCCCACTTTTGTCTATGAATGCAGTCCCACTTTTGTATATGAATGCAGTCCCACTTTTGTCTATGAATGCAGTCACACTTTTGTCTATGAATGCAGTCCCACTTTTGTATATTAATGCAGCCCCACTTTGTATATTAATGCATCCCCACTTTGTATATTAATGCAGCCCCACTTTGTATATGAATGCAGCCCCACTTTGTATATGAATGCAGCCCCACTTTTGTATATGAATGAAGCCCCACTGTGCATGGCACTCACCATGGCATTGCCTCGATCACACACAGCAGGTATCTCCTCTCCCGACGTGTGTCATGGAACAAACAGTAGCTGTAGGTCTGTGTTCAGCAGGGCAGTGTGCTCTAGCAAGGTCCCCCCCTAGACAGGCTTGTGTGATAGACAAAACACTGATTCAATCAGTGTTCCATCTCCATCTACTATCACACAAGCAGGTCTAGCACAGGCAGCACAGCCGAACACAGACCCAGCTCTCACACACAGCGAGAGATGCATGGTGTCATACACACAGGAGAGAGGGGGAGCGCTGCAGTCAGCTACAGCTCAAAGCAGCCTCAGGACAGGCAGCCTACCGGGCTGAGCCAGTCCGGCCCTGGTGATGAGAGAGAGAGAGACTCGGCAGCGGCAGCTGCAGGCACCTCAAAGCAGTTTTAAAAGCCAATGTGACATGATTGTCTCGGGGGGCAATTGCCCTGTTGCCCCCCCCCCCCCTGGATCCGCCGGTGCTACTAAGTGACCCCAGAACTGGGATGTCAATTAGACACAGCTTAAGGAATCCTTAGCAGACTCAGGAGAAACCCAGGGTTCCATAGAACTCTGGTTGAGAATGGCTGAACTAGAGAGAGGAATGACCTGGCTGCAGTGGAGAAGAGCTATACTGATATCTGCTATGGTTGCAAGGAGGTAGAAGGTTAATTGATATGGCTGAAGAACCAGTTGATGTTAACACTGATATGTGTCTGCACAAGTGGGCAGATGTGTCTGTAAGGTGGTAAAGTGCTGTGGTGGTAGGACCAGTGGATATTGCTGTTGCAGGGTGTTGGATGGCTAGCCACTAAATGTGGCTGGCCATGGAGCAGGGGGATGGTGTGGCCAGGGGCGGAGTGACAACTCATAGGGCCCCCGGGCTATAGGAGATTATGGGGCCCCCGGGCAATAGGAGATTATAGGGCCCCCCAGGCAATAGGAGATTATGGGGCCCCCAGGCAATAGATTATGGGGCCACACAGTATACACACATACAGTATACATACACAGTATACACACACAGACACACACACACACATACAGTATACATACACAGTATACACACACAGACACACAGTATACACACACACACATACAGTATACATACACAGTATACACATACAGACACACAGTATACACACACACATACAGTATACATACACAGTATACACACACAGACACACAGTATACACACATACAGTATACATACACAGTATACACACACAGACACACAGTATACACACACATACAGTATACATACACAGTATACACATACAGTATACATACACAGTAAACACACAGTATACACACACACATACAGTATACATACACAGTATACACACACATACAGTATACATACACATTATACACAGTATACACACATACAGTATACATACACAGTATACACACACAGACACACAGTATACACACATACAGTATACATACACAGTATACACACACACAGTATACATACACACAGAATACACATACACACACTGAAAAGGTACTGGAGAGGCAGGGCAGCTGTAATACTGGCCCTGGTTTTACTGAGACTGGCAACCCTGATGGGGCCCCCTAGGGGCATGGGGCCCTCGGGCAGTGCCCGAATGGTCAGTCCGCCCCTGGGTGTGGCCCAATAGGAAGGGGGGGAACAAAGCAGATAGAGAATAGAAATTCTAATTTATAAAGAGAATATGGACAAGGAGATTGCAGGGAACTTGGGTGCACTGTACAATTTCACAAATAAAGATTATGTTTTTCTGTCGTCTGCACGCATGTGAAAAAAGTGGCGTTACCAGCTAGGTCAGTTTGCCCCCACTTTGTAAGTGAGACAATAAAGACGTGCGTTATCAATGCCGTCGAAAACAGGATGTGATAATAAACCCCAAAGCTGTCGGCTTTAACTCTTTTCAAGAAAGTGGTAAGCTGTTGTCTCGAGTCCAGCTTTCCCAAATCTCATAGCAAGCCGACTTGGGTTACATACGCACTGAACTCTGAGCCACGAGAACTTTGCGGCCTAATTCCACTTTCCCACTTGTAACGACTGTAACACTTCACCAGATTTTGGGATCAGCGTGTGATTGACATCAACTGATGTTTCCTGAACTGAGAAAACACTGCGCAAGATTTATTCTAGATGAAAAAAAAATGTATGAAGTCTGGTGTGAGTGGGTGTTCGAGAGCGGCAGAAACTGGCAGTGGAATGTGCAATGTTGGGGGCAGAGAAACTCTCAATTTCCTGTAATGCAATTCAACAAATGTTAGATGTGGGAGAAAGATTCACCAAGCTCTGACAGAGAACGTAAGACTTTCTTTATCAGCGGCTAAAGGAAAAACGTTCTAGCTGACCATATCAACCAGTCAGAGCCTTCCTTTCATCCTCTGTTATTGCGCCGGGGACAGCAATGAGAACCATTTGTTTTTACTAAAAAATATATTTATTCAAAGGCTTGGATAATAAGAGAACTCATGACTAGGCTTATGCAAGAATCAGACTATTCAGTCATAGAGTTCAATAATTAGGAAGTAGATATGCAGTGAAACAGATATTGTGCTCACATCAGCCATATACTGTACATGTTATAAAGTGCAATCTGTGTATTACACAGTGTATGGGGGAGGGTGCCCACGTGTCCCAGATTACCCGGGACTGTCCCACAATTCACATGTCTGTCCTGGGTCCCGAGCAGGGCCGTCTTTACCGCAGGGCAAACGGGGAAGCTGCCCAGGGCCCTGTCACTGTTAGGGGCCCAAAGCAGAGCCGCCCGTTAAGCCTGCGTGCTGCCCGCAAATAGGCGCTGAAAATCCCCAAACAGACAGACAGACAGTGTCTGTCACTGTCATCAGCGGCGCACCGTGCGCAGCCAGTGTCAGTGCTGCATTTCTTTTAGATCGAGGAGCCGGAGCTATGCGTGCAGCGTGCGCGGTGTTCAGTGACCAGTGTACCTGATCGGAGGAGCGGGGGAGGAGGAGTGAGAGATCAGAGTGAGACCGCTGAGTGGAGTGCAGCTGCCTGGTGGTTCCTGCTTGTTATGCTTAGTCAAGTGAAACTACTAGACTAGCACTAGCAGTGTGTGTCAGACTGTAGACGGTGGAGAATTGATCAGAGGCTGGAGCTGAGCTTGCCAAGACAGGACAAGGTAAGGTCTTCTTTCTCCTCCCCTGGCTCCCGCTCCCTATCCCCATGCCATGCCATGTGTAAATTAGAAGAACTTTTTAAAACACTGACCAGACCTGCAATGCATGCCGTGTGACATGGCATGCATTGCAGGTGCAGGTCTGGTCAGTGTTTTAAAAAGTTCTTCTATTTTACACATGGCATGGCATGGCATGGGGGTAAAGAGCAAAATTGCATGGGGGGGGGGGCAAAAAAAATGTTTGCCCAGGGCCCAAACCATATTAAAGACGGCCCTGGTCCCGGCACCTTCATTCCGGGACAATACAATGTCCCGGAATGAAATAGAGGACACAGCCACCCCCTACTAACTAATAACTACATTTCCGGAAAATGGTTGCTAGGGCCAGCGCTGCCTGGCATCTTGCAACCAGTGGCAATTTACTCTCAGACAGTGAAACCGGGAGCGAGGCCTGCGCCTAGTGCAGCACTGCTGTCACCACCCACCTCGGCACCTCCTCCTTCTCTGGCACCCAGCGGCAAGCAGCAGGGACTGGTGTGATCTTCACTCTCCAGACAGTGACGCCACTCCTTTCCTTCTACGCAGGTGGCTCATGCAGAGGGAGTGACAGCAGCACTGCATCTGGTGGCAGGCTATTAGTGGCAAGTGGCACTGCATCTGGTGGAAAGTGGCACATTCACCTGACAAATAACCCGCCACCAAATTCCCCATAAACCCCAAAACTACAATCCCCATATTTTTGGGGGGAAGGTGAGAGAGCGGGTGTGTCCCTGAATGGCAGTTTGGAAATGTGCTCACCCTAGTATGGGGTAAATGAAAAAATGTGCAGGGACATAGGATTATAAAGGCAAAAAGATGCAATATTTTATTTGGGATTTAAAATAACTGTGCATTTTCTTACGTAAGCTCAACACAGATCAGTGGTCTCCAAACTGTGGCCCTGGGGCCGGATGTGGGGGCTGGGACAATGTTTCATCCACCAACACCAACAATGGTGCACAAATCTTTCAAATGACACCAACAATGGGGCATAGCTCCTCCCAATGACACCAGTGATGGGGCACAATTCCTCCCAGTTACACCAACAATGGGGCCCAATGACACCAATTATAGGACATGATTTTGATGATTTGCTTACCTTTATCCGGCCCTTGGTGGAATGTTTCATCCACCGACACCAACAATGGTGCACAAATCTTCCAAATTACACCAACAATGGGGCCCAATACCTCCCAATGACACCAACAATGGGGACCAATACCACCCAATGACACCAACAATGGGGCACAATGCCTCCCAATGACACCACCAATGGGGCACAATGCCTCCCAATGACACAAACAATGGGGCACAATGCCTCCCAATGACACCAACAATGGGGCACAATACCTCCCAATGACACCAACAATGAGGCACAATACCTCCCAATGACACCAACAATGGGGCACAATACCTCCCAATGACACCAACAATGAGGCACAATACCTCCCAATGACACCAACAATGGGGAACATTAACTACCAATGACACCAACAATAAGGCACATTACAGGAGAGTCAGGATGCCCACTAACACACAGCTCCTTTCTCTATCTGCAATGTAGAGAGCGTCCTGACTCTCCTGCAGTCCAAGGGAGGGGGCGAGCACAACACTCCACACCAGGGAGAAAGCCTTGCATTACTGTGTGGAGTTACAGACAGAAGAACAGGAAGTGAGGATTTCTCAGAAGAAATAAGGACATTTAAAAGCAAAAATTGAAGGATGAAATAAGTGAAGGAGGACTGCACTAAGGTAAAGGAAGATACTTAGGAACATTTTTTTTATCTTTACAACCCCTTTAAGGCATTTGCAATGTAATAAAGCAGCCTTTTATGAGTTTTATGACAGCCTTTTATGACTTTTCAACCCTTGACTCAGGTTAAAGACAAAGCACGTGAAGATAACTGTTAAGACAAAATCTTTTTTTTTTCCAAAACAAATTATGTTCACTTTTTTACTCAAGCCCAACATGAGAGGTTCTCTTTATTACCGCAGCACACAAAGATCTGTTGTCAGCAGCTCTCTTGTTATTTAAAAATAAAAAATAAAAATGTGAAGGTTAAATCTGGTTGCTAATTGACAATCAAGACAATTTATACATTTTAGAAAAATTATTATATTAAAGTGGAACCAAAGATATTGCTACTTTTTATGTAAAAAAAAAAAAAAACGGTAC